>NC_142737.1:21915000-22082500 GCF_051943395.1 Hippocampus bargibanti
ATTGCTCGTGTTTCTCTGCAGCAAATTTCAGAACGAGAGTTGCATTGAAACAACTGGGTCCTTGTGAAGAAAAAGCTCAACACTTTATTTTGATCACTTTTTTTAACTGACATTGTGCTGTGCGATTCTACGGTTCAATGAGTTATGTATCTGAGGTCTTGTCATTTTTTTTCTTATGAATTTGGATGTGTGTTTGTGTGTCTGTGTGTGTATGCATGAGCGCTTGTGTGTGTGTGTGTGTGCGAGTGTGTGTGTGTGTGTGTGTGTGTGCGAGTGTGTGTGTGTGTGTGTGTGCGAGTGTGTGTGTGTGTGTGTGTGTGCACGTGCTTGTGTGCACACATGCGGATATGTATGTAGACAGCGCCATTTGATAATGTGGATGTGTCAACTGCAGACATAAAGTTTGATTTATTTAGACTGTGTCAAACTTACAACTCCACCCCATCGACCCGCCAGCCCTCAATGTTCCCTCTTTCTTGGCCTGGTAGAATGCGTTAACTTTATTCAATGTGGCCAAAGAAAAAAACGTTTTTCCTTGATGTATATATCAAGCATAATTCGGGGGAAAAAAAGCATACATATTGTTACATATGAAGTGTTTTCATTTCTATGTCCATTTTTTTCAGACTAGTTACTTGTTAGATTTAAAAAAAAAAAGAAAAACTCTCATCCAGCATGTTTTCCCAGTCGAGAGGTGTTTGGATGAGGAAAAAAAAGTTCCAGAATGTGGTAAATGTTCTTGTACGGATCAGTGAGTGGAATGCATTTATCTAGGAGTTGTACAAATTGAAATGAAAAATCAGTGATTACCAATGTATGTGACATTCATGCAAACGTTTCTTATTGACTGCCTGCCATACAACTGTGGTGGTTAGAGAGAGAGAGAGAGAGAGAGAGAGAGAGAGAGAGAGAGAGAGAGAGAGAGAGAGAGAGAGAGAGAGAGAGAGAGAGAGAGAGAGAGAGAGAGAGAGAGAGAGAGAGAGAGAGAGAGAGAGAGAAAGAGAGAAAAGAACCAGTTTAGTACAAAGCCACTGAAAGGTGTTGGGTTTATATGTCTGTGCTTGTAAAAAGGTGTGTACGTGTTCTCAGCCCTCTTGAGGTGTCAGTGTTGTCACACTGCCAGCAGTGGTTATGTTGTTTGCCGTACAGCTTGTTGTCAGGTATCTTTAATTTGTATTGAGGAATTGACAAATGACTTATGACACCTTAGCTCTTTCTCCTTGGAGAGAAAAGTGAAAGCTGATTGAGAGAAAAAGAAACGAGTGATAGCGGCAGATAAAAAGTGTCTCACTCCCTCAAGGGAAAGTGAAGTGCTGTTTTATTCATAACAATAAAAATGAAGCCAAAAAATAAGTTGACTGTATAAATCAGGCATTGCATTCTTGCATCATATGTGGGATTTCTGTTGTATGTTCCAACATTTGGAGCACTCTTAAAAATAGATGGCAATATCTAAAAATACCAGGTTTTGATAAACAAAAGGTGTCAACTTTGGAAAAAAAGGAGTTTTCCGCAGTGTGCTGAGACAAAATAGAGACAGCGAAGTAGATCAACATGTCACCGGCTTGGATGACACACTGGACAGGTCATAGACACACTTGTGAGTTATGAATGGCCCTCTAAATCACTTCCCATGTTCTGCTTTGTGTCTGCCTCCCTAAGCGCTTCTTGTGGCCGGAGAGGTGAGTGTGCGTATTTGTGATTACGTGTGTGTGTGTTTATATGAGAGAAGGTAACCAACGCTGACGGCAATGCGTGTCTGGACAAGCTTCTCTTATTAGACTCCCCTTAAATTGCCGGTCGGAGAACAGAAAGGAAATTCAAACCAAAATAACCGCTCCGTTCTTGTTGGAGAAATGCGCTGCCCACCCCCTTCTCCCCAGTCTTTGCAGCGATCCTCCCTCTTCTGAAGCAAAGGTCATAGTTTGGGAGTCAGGCTTTTTTATTTTTTGGAGGGAGGTGGGGGTGCATATGCCCTCCTTTGATAACCTTGTCTTACTTTTTGTGATGTTCATTTTTTTTTTTTTTTTTGGGGGGGGGGGGGTCAAATGCGGCGAGTAGTAGGAGTCCATGGCAACCGCACTTTTTTTGTTTGTTTGTATTTTTGTTCGCTGTGACTACTTCTTTGTGCTGACTAAAACAGAATTCTCACACCATGCCATCCATGGCTCTAGTTGTTATGCTAAAGGAATCTGACCTGATGTCACACAGTGTCATAGGAGCGGAGGCCTTTGGGTGTTTTTGTCAGTGAGCGGAGCGGTCCGATTGGACCGCGTGGCGTTCAGAGAAGATAGGGTCGCGCCCCCTGGAGCGCAAGGTTAAAGGTGAAGTGTCGTCATGGAAGTAGAGCTTGGGATAGAAAGGGCAGAGCCATGCCGCTTGAGATCCCATAGCCTGGGAAATCAACGTGACGGACATGAGGAGCCAGGGCCAAAAAAAGAAGTCTTGTGAAAATCTTAACTCTCTTGCGCACACTTTGTCTCCTCCTGCCATCTTTTTGTTATTTCAAAGCGACAATTCATTGCATCCACTCGTTTTATGTATTAACTTCAAAGACTGCTGCAGTTATTTTTAAGCATGAGCAAACATTTGTCGCAAAAATAATGCAAGAATTATCGTTAGCCTCCTCCTTTCACATTGCCTGCTGATTGGGTAGTGACATGCAAAGATGCGTCAGCCTGTCTGATCCCACAAAGACTCATGTCATGTACACGCTGTGTGTGTGTGTGTGTGTGTGTGTGTGTGTGTGTGTGTGTGTGTGTGTGTGTGTGTGTGTGTGTGTGTGTGTGTGTGTGTGTGTGTGTGTGTGTGTGTGTAAATAACTATGTCACTCTTAAAGTCAAAGCGATACAATAAATCACAATGAATTTAGTATTTGTTCGTGATTAGTATCACGTGGCTTTTGCAATCTTGTCGGTCTGGGATGTTTTGAAAGACAATTTAGGTGTGTTTGTCTTCTCAGGCTGAACATTCTCCTTTTTTTATTGCTTCTTGATGCTGAGCTATAGTTCCCCCACAGATGAATGGGCTTTGATTGTTATTACTGTGAAAATGAAAATCTGTGTTAGCCTGTGTTTAGAGCAGCCAAAACCACAAAGATCTGATTGGGAGCTGAGATATCCCTGTGTGTAAAATGTCACGGTGAATTGGGATTTGGAATTGTGTGAGGTAAAATTTCACACCACCGTTTCCAGTTTTTAAGTATAACTAGTGTCGTCCGACCGCATTGTGTTTGAGAATATTGATGACGCACAGCAGGATTCCTTGTGTTGGTTGCGTTTAATGATCTCCATTACAAAGCCTGATGAAAATAGTAAAAAACAATCTTCCTTGTCTGTTATACTGATACAGCGTAACTGTCCCCATGGTAATCAAGAGAGAAAGAGGAGAGTCAAGGGCGCGAGTTCAACTAAAAAGATGCAGTGCCATATTCATTATTGAATTAGGGGAACACATAAAAACGTTTTTTTCTTTCCTTTAATGAAGAAGAAGAAAAAGAAGAAGAATTGAAGATAGAGTAAAAGAACATGTGAGGTGTTTATCATTTCACACATTTGGCAAAATTATAATGCAGGCAAGTAAGCATTTCCACATTTTTTACTGGCCCTGTTACATTATGATGAAGAATGTAATTTCATACCATCTTTACGAATTTTGACCATTTACCTGTACACTGACTCCCGTGGATATGTTCCATTTATATGTGGCCATATCTATCTATCTATCTATCTATCTATCTATCTATCTATCTATCTATCTATCTATCTATCTATCTATCTATCTATCTATCTATCTATCTATCTATCTATCTATCTATCTATCTATCTATCTATCTATCTATCTATCTATCTATCTATCTATCTATCTATCTCATACCTGTCAACCTGTACGTTTTTGCCGTACAAAGTACGTTTATTATGGATTTTAAGATGTGTACGACGTACAAGAAAATCTGTACGGAAAAACGGACATTTGTCAATTATGGGTACCATCCAGTACACACCGACTATCACGAAACGGCAAATCAATCAAGTCGTACGAGTTCACCGCGGTAGCCGCTATCTCGGTATCATTTTTTTCCTTGCAAACGAAGCGATTGGTTTGATGCTACTGTGCGCATGCTTCTGCCGCCTGGGGATTTCCTATTGCATCATGCCGATCACGCGTGAACAAAGTGAAAATAACTTTCGCTTTGTTCACGTAGTAATTAAAGGACAACCGACACCCCTTTTTTTGTTTCCTAACTGACATCAGAAAAATGTTTTATGGCATCTAAAATACCCAAATCACGCAGGATGATATTTTTAGTCAAATGCAAAACACCAATAAAAATGACTTAAAGTGTGCAAAAACTACCTAAATTGAACCCGGAAGTGGCCAGTTTCAGAAAGTCCCGCCCCCTTATTCATGATGTCACGCAAAGACGTCTTGCCTTGCTCGAGAATCAAAACAATGGCTTCATGCTTTCTTGTTACTCATCCAGTTATGAATATGATTCAAATAGTTCTGAAGAGGAAAGCATAAATGTCTGCAATCGATTAAAAAAATTATTCCATGTCATTTTGAGGCATCTGGACAGAAATGTAGCACCCAGAAAATGCAGAAGATGACTGAAATGGGCTGATTTGTCTCCTGGGAATTTGTGTCAGCGAATATCAAATAGTTGTCTTGGTGCAACACAGAACGATTCACCATCACGTTATTTATGTGTTTTCCTTCTAATTTTGCCATGAACACGAAGTTTTCAGACCAAACAAAGTACCGCAGAATGCATTGTGTGTCCTTTCTCGGTCCGGGGCGTTCCTTCCATGACGTGACGTCAGGAATCGTCACCAACTCAAAAACAAGACTTCCTGAATATTCAGCTCGTTTTAAAATGTCAAATATAGCTATATGCGATGCAATCTTTGTAAAATGCGATCAGTAGAAGTCATTTGAAGCGATTTTCCTTGTCCAGAGGCTTCAGTTGTCCTTTAAGCAACACTTCATCATTCATCATTTCATCATTTATCAAGAATATGTACAGAATGATATAATGAAACACATGTAAAATATAACATGTTAAACTACATGAATAAATACGTTTGAAAAAAATATGATTTCGTATTTAAAAAATCCCACCATTTAAACATGTCACATATTTTTGGGAGATGCCATCTCTTCATAAATCCATTTTCTATACATCTTATCCTGTTTGGGCTTGTTGGAATTTTTAATTTGACATTTTTGCCGAATGTATTAACTCAAATGCATCTGAATTATCTGCCAATTGTATTGCGTTTTTTTTAATTTCTTATTTCTTTCGTATTTAATAGTGCAACATGAATTGTCCATCGAATGTTAGTGGTGTGTCTTGCTGTGATCGCTTGCGTGCGCCCATCTAAATATACACATGTGTATGTGGAGCAGTGGCTAAAGGCTGATGCGGGTATGACAGCGGCGGCAGCGGTTGCCGGGTTGTGTGTGTTTGGCCGAACGTGTTGTCAGTTTGCTGTGTGTCAGCAGTGAGCCAGGGGAACGCTTGGCTGCCTATTCAGGGCGGTGTGGACCCCGCTGTGCTCAGCTAGCATGAGCTGCCGGCGGCTGCCGGCGGCTGCTGGCGGGCGCTGAGACAAGGGAGTGAGAGTGGGTGGAGGGAGGCAATATGCCCGAGTTGAAGGGGAAGGAAGAGGCGGAGGGGGGCCTGGCCACGCTGAGGTGTATAGCCTCACCCTCTGGCAAATGTCGGGTCTTGTCAGTCGCACCTCTGACGCCGCTTCAAATCCTCATTTCTCCCTCACCGCGTCCACCCACGTAACATCTTACTTCTTTGGGAAAGAGAATTTTCACAAAATCCTCGCAAAGTCAAACAGACTTGGCTGTCTGACCTTTTACCAAATCCTCCACTTTTCCGATCCAGTGGTCACAGTCCAGACAGGCTGCGGGCACGCCTGTGTGTCTTCATCCCTTGGTTGTCCTTGTTGTATGGCCAGGTGAGGATTTGGCAAGGAGATGAAGGATGAAAACAGTCAACAAAAGGCCCTACCCACCAAAAAGTATAATTCACCTTAGCATACCTTTTTTTTCCCACCGTCAAGATTAATCCATGTTGTTGTTATTGGACTCGTCGCTGTAATATTTTACTTAAAATGTGGAACTGGATACAGTGTGCCTTGGATTGGATTGGATTTGCCTTTATTAGTCTCGCATTGGAGAAATTTACATTTCACAGCAGCAACGTTATGAAAGGAATGAAAGTAGAAAAACCAAATTCACAGTTGTCATCAACATGTGACAACAGGAATATACACATTCTTTCTGTTTTGAAAAAAAATCACATCTTGGAATATAAAAGTAAAAAAAATGACACAAAATTCCAGATGCCGTCCATTGTTTTCCTTTGTTTGCTGTCCCTTTCTTCTTGGTGCTGAATTTATCAATGATGCTGTTGTGTTGCCACGATATCACACTTCTTACACCCATCACCATTATCCCACAGCCCTTTTGTGCTTTCGTCTTCCACACGCTACATGTGGATCAGAACTGCCGTGTTGTTGCTAAGCCTGTGCAGCTCGTTTCATGCATCTCAGCCGTTGTGAGGCATGTACACTCATCTTGTCAGGGCTGCGTTGTCTCCGCTTCCACACTCGTCCCGTCCCCAACGTCGTGTTTGCGCATGATACTGATGTGTTTCAACCAGCCGCCCAGTGCTAAAGTACGGGTTAGCGTGTGTGTTTGGGCAAAAGAGATGGGAGAGTAATCAGACTGGAAGTCTTCACACACTTCTCCTGTGCTTTTGGCTAAAAGGAAAAATCCAAAGCACGTAGTCCCTCCATTAACTCTGTCCAAGTTGCGATGTGTCTCTCCTCCCTCCGAGCTTCGCTTCCTCACTACTTCGCATCCACAGCATATTGGCAGATGATATATCGTTTAGAAAGCACTTCCTGTCCTCGTCAATCTTCCCCTTGACTAAGTTTTTCATTACACAACTCAGAGTGATTTTTCTCCATATGTGGAACGTGCACCGCGGGCGTCAGCATTAACTCCCCGGCGCAGCACATTTTTTAATATGATGTATAATCAACCTGTGTATAGATTTTTTTTTCGGGAAGCTTGCCGCAGCCGTTTAATATGAGCCTCCACATCTCTGTGACAACAGGTCGATATGTCCGATAAATTGGGTCAAGCAGGGTTAAAGGCCAGTTTTGTCAGTGTCCTTTGACCTTCGCATCAAGGGCCAGCGCAGTTTTGCCCGCGAGAAACACACAGACCGAAGAAGGAGTTTACGTGAGCACAGTGGCGGAACACAGTTAAATTAATATCACAGTGCAGATTTCGAGTGGGATGTGTAAATGACACGTGTTTCATTAAAATTGTATTTGAATGATTCATCTGCCAGTTACTAAATGCTGCTCATTTTGCGCAGATGTAATTAACCTTTTTCTTTCTCCTCTTGCCTGCAGACTCTGAGCTGTCCCAGAGTAAAGCTGCAGTCGGGACCTCCGGGGTCAGCGGAGGAGGAGGAGGCAGCGGGGGAGGAGGAGGAGGAGCAAACCACCTTCAGTGCCTGTCCGTCCACTGCACAGACGAGCTGGGGGACAGCAAGGGCAGAGGAGGGCCCGTTTCTTCGTGGCGCTCTCTCCACTCTGATATTTCCAACCGATTTGGGACATTCGTGGCGGCACTGACTTGAATGAAAAGCTGTCCCTCCACAAAAGAAGAGGACAAACTAAGATCAGAGACAAATGACAAAGAATGATGATTATAACACGTGGAAAGTGCGGGCATCTTCTGCCTGTTCAGGGAGAGAATGACTTTCACGTGTAAATGGCAAACATAAACGCGCACACACCCACACATCCACACACATGCATAAAAATAACATTTTATTGTGAAAAACATGCCCTTACTCACTCAGACACTGCTGGACATCACAGTGTGGGCTCGATCAAACGATGCCCGATCGGGAGAACCTCAAAATTACATGTAAAGTATATTTTTTCTTTTTTTTTTGTTTTCTTTTTTGTTGGTTTTGTTTTAATTACAGAATATAAACTTGTCAAACAATGAGTATGAGATAGCAAAAGCAGATATATTCAGTTGCCACTGGCTGTAATTGTGTAGCAGTGTTGACACGTAATATACTTGGCAGGCTGTGGGATTTTTTTTCTTTTTCTGATGTTGGTAAATATGGCCTTTTTGCTCTCCTCGCGTACATGTAGAGCTCTAATGTAAATAAATATATATGAACCAATTTTAGGCAACTCTGCCTCAAAAATGTAATCTGTCTTCCATTTGTTTTCATCATTTTTGTCCTTTTTCAATGAGCAGACTACATTGGAAGTGGAATACAGAAGCATAACAGAAGATAGATGAATATGCATGAATGTATGTTTTTTTTGTGCAAATACAACTATTTGCCTCCATATTCCACGCATGTTTTTTTTACCTATATTGCTGCTGTTGTTCATTTATGTTGTAAGAAACTTTTCTCATATTCATGAGCTCAACCTTGTATACAATTCAGCCAATGGGAACTGAAATGGAGGCATTTGCTTTGTTGAATTGAAAAAAATGGCTATTGGTATTGCACATGTATAATAAGATTTTAAAAAAACGCTGTGTGTTGGGCAATCTTGTAATCTTTAAATAAAGCTTCTGTTGAATTTGAATTTCTGAAACAATAGATGGAGGACTGTGACAGCAATTTATGAACTGATTTATTTGTTTACTTTTTAAAGGATAAGTAAAGTGCAGTCGTCTGTTTTCCTGCATATTGTATATATCTGTATATGTTTTATTGAGTAACTAAATAACAATAAATATGATGTTAAAGGTGGAGCTTTGCTACCCGTCTATTTGTTTTTTTAAATTGTTTAATTTAACAGCAAATAAAAATGCGATGTTTTCATAACCTACAATATTCACGATGAGAACCATGAACCGATGCAAATTGTCTGCCGTGTATTTCAAATGACAAGCTATGATAAGGCAGTTGCGACCTGAATCACACCAAGTGACAGCAGTACAAGGTATTGTCAAATGTAAAGACGAGACGTGGCAAAGAAGCGATGCTGCAATGCGCATCTTAATGGATTAAGACTAACATGATTAATTCTGTGTTCACTCGCTCACAACACTCGTCTCATTTCATTCTCACATCAACAGTTCTGCTCAATTCACGCAACTTGTAATGAATCAGAATCAAAAACAAAAAAACAATTAGCATTCAAGGAATAGGCGTTTTGCAAAATAACATAATTTTCCCAGGAAAATATTTAAATGGATATTTTAAGGTGAAGGCAATGTGATGGAATAGTGGTAAACACCTCTGCCTCAGCAGATCATGGAGTCCTTTAAGACATTAACACATTTGCAGTGCATGTGTGGCTATTCCGCAGTTACCGTACTCCACTGTCCTCCCACATACCATAAACAAAGCTTGATGACGTTAAATAGATGTTAATTGAAGATTCGGATTTTCCCATTGGTGCGTGTATCAATGGTTGTTTGTCTGATTGACAGGTGACCCAGCCTGAAGTCTGCTGGGAACCAGCTCACTCTTGACTCGAATGAGGACGAGTAGTGTAAAAAATTGATGTACAGTAAAGTCTCGTTATATCGATATCGGTTATATATATATAGTACCGCTTATTACGATACTATTTCTATGAACGCAAGGAGAAAATTACATGCGCGCAGGGTCGGATATATCGATAGTCCCGGTTATATCGATATTTTTTCGGACTCCCGAGAATATCGATATAAAGATACTTTACTGTATTTGCAGATGTTTGTGGACTGTGTAAAATTTATTTCAGTTCTCAAATTAAATCAAATTAGCCTATATGTGATTTTCGACCTTGACCTCACAGTGCATAAGTCGCGGGTTCAATCTCGGATCAGGCCTCCCTTTATGTGGAGTTTGAATGTTCTCCACGGGACTGCGTGGGTTTCCTCCCACATTCCAAAAACATGCACAGCAGACTGATTGAATGCTCTAAATTGTCGCCAGGTGTATGAGTGTGGATGGTTGTTTGTCATGTCCCCTGCTATTGGCTGGCAACCGGTTCAAAGTGTCCCATATCGACTGCCGGAAGACGGCTGGGTGAGGCTTCAACACCCCCTGCGACCCGTGTGAAGATTATGAAGATAGGAAAATTATTGAATGACTGGATTATTTAAGATTATACGATAGTCTTTTGTTCTTTTCCAGATATGGATGTCTTTGTTGGTTTACAACATTTCATTGTTACGAATGGCAGATGGGAAAAATGCTTTGTTCCCTTTGGAAATGGAAGCCAACCTAAAGAGTGAAGATAAGAAATGATTCATATTTTTCATTACGTTTTTCATTTGATAACTTTATACCACCAATCTAAAGTGTTTGTCATAAAAGTATTTACTGCAATTTAGATTTCACTCCTGGTGCCCGAAAATGGCTGGGATAGGCTCCAGCAACCCCTGCAACCCTAATGAGGATAAAGCGGTCTGGAAAATAGATGGAATGGATACTGTTTGAGAATACGTTTGTGACAGGCTCTGTTCTGACTGAATAAGACCAGAATCGTTAGAAAAACGTATAAATTGTGAAAGATTCTGGAATACATTCCAATATATTATACAGTATGCGATACAACTCTCCCCTAACTTAGATAGTGGCGTGAACATTCAAAAGAAAACATGTCAAATGTGCTCCCTCCAAACACACATAAATAGGGGTACAGTAGATGCAGTAGTTTGCAACCATGATAGTAAAAAGTAGTGCAGTTTGCAACCATGATAGTAAAAATATTCAGGCCAATGAGCCACACTGTTTCCTTTTAATCGACTCTACGAGTCTCCCTAATGATTTGGTGAATGAATTATTGAATTATGCATCAACAAAAAATGCCATACAACAAGTATACAGTCACTCCTTCCTTCCCCTATTTAGCTTGACTATTTGCTGTCTACATTAATACTTGCCAACTCAATGACCCCCGTGTCGTATCTCTGAAGTGGGTACGTCGAAGCTACCTACCAGGGCTCATGAGCAGTTTACATCGCTGCTGTCTTGGTTTCACAAACACACATTGGAATCCCAGCGTATTTTTTTTTGGGGGGGGGGGTTTCTTTAATGTGGTAGCAGGAACCTGCAGTGTACTCGATGCAAAAAAAACTCAGCGTTGGCAAACAGCAGCCGAAACAGACGATGTGACTGGCACCACCAAGGAGGAAAAATGGGAGAAGCGAATGTTTTGATTTCTGAAAAAAAAAATAGCTTCTATTTTTTCAAAGTGACACTTTATGGTTTTTAGTGTTAGCTTTTCATTGTGCAATTCAGTATTATCTGCTACGTGTTCCACCCAAATGGAGAAAGTATTGTGGCAGAAATGTTGAGATGATGGGGCAATTTGTTTCAGGTTCGGCCCAGTAGCCCAGCAAAGGAACATAAGTGGAGAAGTGTTAAAAGAATCACAGAGGGGAGTTGGTGAAAATGGAGGAATGACACAATTCAAAGGCTGTTTAGTATGCAGAGAGCAAGGGAATTCAAGAGGAAAATAATATAAGTAGCGATGTGCATAATAATACAGCAGAAAGAAAAGATTATAATTTTTGACTATTGATAATGACCTGGGATGGGGTGTGTAGGCAGATGGTTCACTTATTTTCAAATGGACATTTTTCTGACATTTGTTTTGTTTTCTGTTGTGACTTTGGGCAGTATATTATTTACATCACATGGAGCAGATTTAAGATAATTTCTTTGGCCGAAACCCGGTACTGCAATTTAGTCGACACTGACTGTACATTCATTAAATATATGTTGGAATGGACAAATGTATTCATAGTATTAGTTATTAGTATTAATGCTTTTAATAAAAAAACGGTATATAATTTTTGTGCTTGTAATTTTTGTGGGTTTGCGGAATGCCATTTTCTGTTCCAGCATGACTGTACTCCATGAAGACATGCTTGGATCGGTTTCACTGGGAAGACGTCTGACTTTAAACCGTTTTGGGACAAACTCAAGCAGAGATTTTGAATCAGGCCTGATTTCACTGTTTGCCATCCTTTTATTGTTGTAAGAACAATAGCTGCACAAATGTTGCTGCATTTGCTTGTGCATTCAGCTCACTGTACAAGAGTGTCTTGAAAGTGACGCCCTACCTGTCTGTCTGGTTTGACCAACCTCTTTCCTGGAAGCATGGGCATGTGTTCACAGGTTTCGACTACACGCTTGATGAAATGTAGGTTGCTGTTTTGATGGACGTGTCGGCGCTCGCACACCTTCCCGCCGTTTGAGATTGCGTTTGTCGTCTGCTGCGTACTGGGGGAAGCGATAGCCCCTTTTTGCGAACATGCCTGCTGATTAGCCTCAGACATGTAAGACATGGTGACAAAGAGTCCTTGGGGTGTTGGCTCCGGTCAAGATGTATGGGGCTGGGTTTTTTCCTTCAATGGGCTCATCTGCATGGCAGCTAGGCCGAGAGATGGGGGTGGGGTTGCTGGTGGACACCGTGCGGTTGCTTGAGAAATTTTGTGATTCCCAGCCAACGCACATCCAAAGAATAACAATTTCACTCGCCATGAAGACCGTCCATGGAGCCGTGGGGGTCGTGTCCAGAAAACTGGGCCAAACACTGCTCTCATGCAGCTTTCTGTGCACTACTATAAATACATACCCTATTTGTACAGAGGCGATATGCATCTTTGGGAAAATACCACAATGTTGACATAGGAGCACCCTCCACACACCCCTACCGCCCTCCCTCCATCCACTTTCTCCCTTCAACACGTTTTAGCCGTTGTTCAACTTTTGAGACGAGAACGGTGAGCAAAAAAAAAAAAAAGAGTACGAGGGAGAGCAAGAGCAGGATAGGGAAATGGAAAGAGATTGAGAGTAAAAGAAGTGTCTTTTGGGGGCCTCCACGGTCTTGGAGCTACTATGGTACCCACCAGTGCCCTCACATGCACTCGGCATCTAAAGGGCTTTTGTCCTGTAAAAAAGGGATTGGCTAAATTGTGGGGGCTTGTGGATTGGGGAGTGGGATCGGACTTGCTGCAGTATATTTGTCTCCCACGTCTCCATCACTTTTTTATGAACTAGTTGGGGTGTCGTGTGGAAGGGCAAAAAGGGGCTCAGGGTTTGGGGAGGGGGGGGGGGGTTGGAATTCTTCCAAACATTGCCTTTTTGCTTTCAAAGAAAGCTCACTTGTGTAAATGTGCTCTTTGTCCCTTGGCTTATTGTTTGAATAGCATTGTGGACTTTTTTTGTGAGCAGCTCACAGGGGCCGGTCTGGGCCACAGAGGAATGGAGGGGGCCTCTCTAGTTGAATGACTCTGAGCAGGGACAAGGGGGTTTCGGAAAGGTATCATTAAGGATCTATAGCGTTCGGATCTTGGTTCCACACAATTACTTGCAAAACTGGTCGACAGGAGCAGGAACATCCATTTAGGATTAAGAGTTTCTGAGTTCACAATTACAACGCCGCTAGATGTTATTTGAGTATGCTTAATTAAGTTCATAAAGTTAAGGCCAATTGAGAGCACAAGGGTTGTGTGGACTATTATCCCCCCAGATGACTGGCCCATTGATGGGCACTCTTAGCTGATAGAAACAATATGAAAACAGACAGACTCCAGGCCTCTATATAGGGATTTCCTGGTTGAGCTGAATGTCTGGAGTGTTTCACTGAAGTCAATTCATGACTTCCATCTGTTCTCTCCTCTCTCGCTTTCTTTCTGGCAGGGAAGCTGACAGGTGGAAAAGAAGCCCATGCATTTGCATGTCGGGCCCATTTACATATATACAGTCTATGGCGGTCTGTCACTCACTAACGGTTGCTGTTTTTTTCTTGTGGTGAAATTAAAATTAAATATCATGCAGCATATTTTTGCTCAGTAGCCTATTTTTTCACAATTTAAGTCTTTGGCGCCTTTTGGTAAGTGTACCACAATGATGAAGAAAGAGGGAGATATGTGCAACTGTACAACTGTTATATTTCATTCTACCACTGATCACTATCTCTGCTTGATATTTTGCACATTGTCTCAAAATTGTTTCTGAGAGGTACTACTTACATTCAGGAATTTGATTATATTAGACTAGATTAGATTAGCCTTTATTTATGTCCTCCATACTTATTTGTCATGTCTTTTTCATGATAATACTAGTGCAGCGTTTTCTACCTGAGAAAAATTCCTTGTGTGTGCTACACATTTGGCCAATAAAGATGATTCTGATTTTGATTGTGATCTTTTCGCAGCAAGGGTGAAATTGGCCCATTTTATGGGGCAGATCTGTTTCATGTTCAGTGACAAAAAAAGCAATTCATTGTTACACTTAAACCCACACGAATCACAACATGTGCTAAAATACTTTATCAATTCCCATGTGGCTGTCCTTAATTAGTTTGTAATTCTTTTGGTATTACAAATGTTTTGTACTTGCAGATTCATGAGCGCTTATGAAGACGACAAGCCACTGAAATACAATTTTCCACTGCCACACAGTGTGGCGCATGACAGCAATCTAACAATGATATTATCTGAAGATAATATTACTCATCAATGCTAAAACTGCAGCTCTGCTTAGCTTTTGCGGTTGCCATAACAGTCCTTTGGCAGGCATATCAAAATGGCTCTTCCACTCCGGAACGCGACCAGCCTCCCCAATTATCTCATTGGCAAAGAAATTCGGAATGGTTATATGCTCATTTGTTGTGCACTTTAGTTGTGTGCAAGACAGCTTTTTCATATACTTATTTTCATTGGTTGGCAGATAACTACAGTTGGTAATTATAGTGGTAGTTAAATTGCACATTTGATAGGTGGGCAAGCACTCCAGCACCCAAACTCTGTGGATACCAACATTAGAAAGTTAATTATCCATTTTATTACCTCTTTAAAGTAGTCATTTTTATCATCAAGTTCATTGAAACAATTTGTGTTCACAATTATACATTGCGGCAACAGGTGCAAGTAGTTATTAGACCAGAAGCAGACTTACATTGAAATTCAATGAGGCTAATCCTTTGAGGAAGGATAAGTAAGGCCTAATAAATCTCCCGCTTTCACTGTCAGGACAGTCTACCGTAGTTTCTGCTACTTGATCTTGTGGGTTATTCTTAAGTAAATCCACAAACATCCCCGTATGGTCCACTAACTTGCCACGTCTGTGTCTTACTTCTATTCCATCTCTTGTTATTTTGTAACTTCTCTTTTATCCCATCCCGTCACTCTCGGGACTCACATGGGGGGCTTTCTGTTGGAAAGTGATTTAGCATGGTACCCTGCTCCAAGCCTGTCCTGCTTTGTATGGGAACATGTGCCTGTGTCAAGAGCAACAATTAGTGGGGCGCGTCCCTTATCATTAATCACCAACAGTCTTGGATCCCAACAGAATGTTGACTTGACTCATTTGAAATTTGGTGGCACTTTGACTTGCTCACTGCCCCCCCACCCCACCACGGTGACTGGGACTTGCTTGAGACTTGAAGGTAACTTGCACTTATGTCACTTACTCCCCCCACAGTTATCACCCTCATCATGCAGACTGGACCTAATGCTCGTGTGGGAACACATTCCCTCATTTAGCATCCCACTCAGTTTCCCACTCACCACCGTGGCAGGATGTTAAATATTGATTATTGAATGATTGGCCAGAATGAGACAGGACGGCATGGTCCTGGATTCACTTAGTCTGGATAAGAGCAGAGATAAGACAGACACAAGGAGACATATTCAGATTTGTGCCTCACGAGGGATTCAGCAGTTTCTCTCCTGGGTGGTGTACATTAAGTAGATGGGAATTGTGAGCAAAATGATGAGTGGACTAGGAGGCGGGGCAGTATCAAAGGAAACAGACATTCTCTCGTTTACATTTTTATTTTTTCATGTGCATGATATAACACACATTGGATTGTTATAAATGCATACATTGGCACCAGATTTCAGATCACTTTCTTGAAACCCCTCCTCCCCACTCACACTCACACACACACACGTGAATATACACAGCTCGGTATGCTGGCCATATTCCCTTCTGTCTTTATTTAATGCATAATGATTTTTGGGGGTGAGGGGATGTCTCCCCCCGTCTCTCTCTCTCTCTCTCTCTCTCTCTCTCTCTCTCTCTCTCTCTCTCTCTCTCTCTCTCTCTCTCTCTCTCTCTCTCTCTCTCTCTCTCTCTCTCTGTCACTCTTTGCAATAACAAAGGAATGAAAGCAGCCAGACGGTAGCACATGCCTAATATAAAATCAATGCTCTGCTTGGAAGAGGAGTGAGGCTAGAAAAAAAGGACTTGGTGGGAAAAAAACGAGCATTCAAATTGGTCAAATGCCAAAATTGAGCTTCTGGGTGTGTTCTTGTATCTCTCTTTTGAAATCTATATGTTCAATATGGACACAGGGAGCACGCACAAATACTCTGCACACTGACCACGTATGCTCTAGCTTTTCTCCGCAATTTCTGAGTAGGCCTTGCTGTTCTTCACAAAGTGTCGCTGCAAGCATGCACTGTTGTCAACACATCTGATTGGGACACAAATTGGGGGGCGGGGGGGTCTGTTGGGGTGAGGTAAGAGATAGCCTTTGAAGCAGGAAATACTAAAGGCTATTGAGAAAACATTAGGCTAATGATCATTGGGAAGTGAATAGGCTCAGAGAGAAAATGAAGGGAGGAGGTCTGCGGGAGCGAACTGTTTAGCAAATGCAAGGAGGTGATAGATTACAAGGTAATTTGATTGACAGCCATGTGTCAAAAGTTAGTGTGTGTGTCCCTTATTGACTTGACTCTTTTAGATTCTTGGGACAAGAATTTATGTAGTCGTTTTTGTAGGGACGAAGTGATACACAGTGTCAAGTAATGTGTTTACTTACTGGTAAATGTGCCACTGTGTTTGTGTAAGAGGCAATAAATTCCATCCCATGCTGAGAGGGGGTGCTTGCTGGGTGATAGGTACACCAGACAGAGAGGGCACATTACGCTGTTTAGCTGCTAATTAAGGCGGGTTATCTTAATTTGAGCTGTTACCTCTGTCCTCGGCTGTGATTTATGAGATGGTAGCCCAGCACTGCACCCTTGCTATGCCCCTTCACACCACTAACAAGACAGAGGTCTCTTCAAAAACAACACATAGAATCTTTGCATAGTGAAGGTGCAAATTCTGTAAATTTGACACACAAAAAAAAAGGTTGCAGAACACAAGGCAAGTACAGTAAAGTCTCGTTATATCTATATCGGATATATCGATAGTCCCGGTTATATCGATACTATTTCTATGCACGCACGGAGAAAATTACATGCAAACAGGGTCGGATATATCGATAGTCCCGGTTATATCGATATTTTTTCGGACTACCTTGAATATCGATATAACGAGACTTTACTGTAATTGATTTACACGTCACATGTTAAAGGAAAGCAGAGTTTTTTTTCAGTGCTGTAATATAGCCAGCAGGTTGAAACTGCGGAAAGTCATCATACTCTGACCCCATCTGAAGCCTCTAAATTGATTTTTGATTGTTGTTTGTGAACCTGTCATGATGTACAAAACTTGCCAACCAGAGATTGTAGAAACAGAAGTCAATACCAAAGGAAGTGTAATTTTTCAATGCACGCGATGCACTGACATTTTAGCATGCATTCAGTCTGCCACAATCATGGCTGCCGCACACAACTCTGTTTTCCAGATTATTGAACTCCGATGTCATGAAAATCTAGAATGTAATTTGGACAGCCCTTGGGACAAATAAAGGGTAAATGCACTACATATAAGTATGACTTCTGAAGCAGAATTCTGAATCAGTGGGCCTGGAAAACCATCGCCAAAGTTAACTTCCTCACGGATCATCTGGTATGTTAGGTGCTTCTCTTGTATTTGGAATACGTGCAGTGGGGAATAGTTTTCAGCTCCTGGCCTGCTTATATTGTAATACATTCTTACGGTCGGGTGATAACTACTTCTAACTTTGTAAATAAAAGTATGAACAATAAAAATAAAAGTGACATCGTCCAGAGCTGATTACGCCTATACAAAGGAAGCAAATGGTTTTGCTTTGTAAATGGTTCCTTCGTTTTTTCCCCACTCTCCTTTACATTCCGTTGTTGAATGGCTGTGACAAATTGTCAGCCAAGCAATCAACACAACGACGTGAATTTAGTGAATCATACCATGTGCCGCAGCGAAATCAGTCCCATTTTGTCAACCTTCAAATGAAATTGCTGAAAACGTACACACAGCTGAACCAAAGTTTTTGGGAAATGGACCTTCTGCCTTTTTGGGTGTGTGGTGAGTTGAACACAGAGGTCAAATTAGCACATAATATAGAATTGGATGACGCTAAAGGAGTCTTCATCTGAACACACAAGTGGGGGACTGAATCTGGCCACAGTGCGCTAGCTCTCATGACTGGCCTCACTTCAAATCCTCGTGGCCATGAATGATAAAGGGGCTGAGGCTTTAACTTGCTGTTCGTTGACCTCGGAAAGAAAGAGCGAGGGGATTGGGTTCCTGTGAGGTGGATTGACTGCAGGCAAGAGTTAACTCGATCTTCAGCTAGGCGGGGTGCAAGGGTGAAGAGGAGGCAGGGTGTTTGAGGAAAAGGGGGTTAGTGCGGCAAAACAATGCAAGACACTGTTCTAAACATATCACCCCCCGAGGTTACAGAGGAGAAGACATGCTGGTGCAACCTCATCTCCTCCAGTTGCCTCTCGTACATAAAGGCTGGGGATTTCTCGAGCGCCTCGACTCGGATGTTGTTTTTAACCAGATGGTGGGCAGGTCCTGTGGCCACCAGAGCTTTGGGATGTGTGGCAATAATCCCACAGGTATTTTGCTGCAGGCTGGGACCTTCACACCTCCATCTAAATGGCAAAAAGAGTGTGAACGCGCTTGTGGCTTTGGGAGTCAAGATGATGTCATTGTCTTAGTCATTCACTATTTTTCACTGTTGAAATTTGTTGATCTGCATTCGGGGGATGTTTCAATGAAGCAAAATTCTCAACACTGTTGTAGGCTCACTGAAACTACACTTGTCAAAGTGCAGAGCACAATGCATTTTAGATGACAACAAAGTCATCTAATATGTAGCAATGCATGTTGGGTGAGATGTAAACTAGAGATAGGGCCCCCACTGCTGGGAGATCACCCTTTGACCCTTCAACTTTGCAAGCCTTGTTTGTGTTTCCAAAAGAGGCCTCCTCCTTTCCCTTATCTGAAATTTGCAGGAAGTAAAAGCTCAAGCTTCAGCCACATGAACATGTTGTCTTGCTTCAAGTTACCTAAAGGATGCATTTTCCATTTTGACCACGGTTCCCAAATTCCACAATTTATTTCTCGGTGATGAAAACTAATCACTCCGAAATACATGCTTAGTGCTTTTGTTTAGTCACGTGAATTGACACCAAACTGGCCTCTACAACATGAACACATTTTATGGCAATCAAAATCTTCTCACGTTTATTTTCTGATCTTTCATTCAGTAAAATGGACCATGATTATGTGGTTTATAACCTTTCTTCTGTAAAATATAAACTGAAATGCCACCACATCACGGAGCCCTGCACAAATTCTGGATATCCTGTGGCAGGTGGGAGGTCTTTTAACTTTATAACTGAGTTAGTGATTTTTTTGAACTGTTTATAACTGAGTTAGTGATTTTCAAAATAAAAAACAAGCCCTAGTTAAACAATAATAAAAGGAAATGTGGATATTTTCACTGCAGCTCTTTTATTCCTGCCTTTTTTTTTTACAGTGCCATATGAGTGTGTACTTAGTTAAGTCTCTGGAGAGTGTCGTTGCACGTATGTTTCACTTTCAGACCAGCCTGTTGAGATCTGCAAATGTATTTTGTAATGTTAATTTAAATTCAGATTGTTAATTTTTAGAGGCTCACCTTCTCAATTAGTTCTCAATTCTCAATTCGCATTAGTTTATGTATGAAGCCTAATCAGAGCGTGAAACCTCATCTGTCCCCACCGCCATCCTTGAAGGCTCTTAAATTTCACCCCTGACCCTGTCACACCCTCCTCCGGGCTCCACGAACAACAAAAGCAGGAGATTAGGGAAATCGACAGGCTAGAGGGGATTACTGTAGCCCTTTTCATCTGGTGCTGCGTACACAGTTGACACAGTCTGTCAGCAGTACTTCAACTTAATCTAAGTGCAGTTTGCTTTTTTAATTTGTGTACATATGTTAGCCATGGTACTTAACTGTAGCAAAATCCCCAAGAATAACACAATTTGTCGGCTTCATCTCCAACTTCAGGGATTTTTCGATTACATGCGTAACATTCAAAGGTGTGAATAATTGCAATGGTGGTAGTCAAGAAGGAAATATTCTCGCGGCTTTTTTTCTAAGTCACGTGTTGTCTCACTTGAGCCGTATGTTGTCTTTAAGAAGACATCAAACAAGGAGAGGAAGTGTAGATCAGCACCCAAAAGGAATTGAAGTGCAATTCCAGTTTTTCTTTCTGCTTTTTAGTCTGCACAATGTATCACCTATGTTTAAACAATTTTCACGCATGACCACATTAACTAACAGACTAGAAAGGTTGTGTACACTGCACTGAGGATCAGGATATCCTATGTGAGAGCAAGTAGTTTGTCAAACACAGTTAACAGCCCCTTCTTGAGGTAAACTTGCACAGTCTAACGAGATCTAGTACCACAGTTGGAGCAATAAATCTGCCAGTCTATTCAGACAATGTATTAATGTTCTGTCCAGTAATTCAATGGGAATGTAACTCTACAATTAAATGTCAAAGAAGGAAATATTTTTGTTGGTCTCAATTTTTTAAGGTGAAAAGTGTTTTGGTCTATGAAACCTGAATTATTTGAAATTCAGAATGTTAGAATGTTATATTTATCAAGTTTATATATTGACACCAGGGCGGCCCAGTAGTCGAGTGGTTAGCACACCGGATTCACAGTGCAGAGGTCCCGGTCCGGCCTCCCTGTGTGGAGTTTGCATGTTCTCCCCGGACCCGCGTGGGTTATCTCCGGGTCCTCCGGTTTCCTCCCACACTCCAAAAACATGCATGGCAGGCAGATTGACCACTCCAAATTGTCCCTAGGTGTGAGTGTGAGAGTGACTGTTGTATGTCTTTGTGTGCCCTGCGATTGGCTGGCAACCAATTCAGGGTGTCCCCCGCCTCGTGCCCGAAGACAGCTGAGATAGGCTCCAGCAACCACCGCGACCCTAATGAGGAATAAGCGGTACTGAAAATGAGATGAGATAAGATATTGACACCATATTAATAAATGAATTGATTCTATTTTCCCATTATTTACTGTCCCGGTGAAATTTGTTTGTTTAAGTAGAAAACACACACGCAACAATGTTTCTGACAGTTTTACAAGGGAAAAGTCACATGTTTGCAATTGGCTTATTAAGCACAAAGACAACCAGTCATTGTGTTTTGGTTAATCGTTGCTCATCGTTGTTTGCTACATTGTGCACTAATTCTGAATATTGTGGTCAAGTGGTGAAGTAAATGATTCCTTTGATAACCATCTGCACCATTAGAGTCTCTCTCACTTCCCTTGCTCTCCTTTGGGCCTAATCAACTGTCCTTGAATTACCTTGGTTCTGTGGACCTGGCAGAAAGTCAAAACCACGTTCTCGACCCTCCGCTAACAGTTAAGCCGTTTACTTCTAATACCAACAACAAACACTCTTTTCTGTGCTGGCCCTGAGCACGGAGCACAGTGAGCCGCCTGTGAGACGGGCCAGACAACTCTATAATCGGACTCAACACATCTGCCCTCTGCTCTCCCATACTGAGGAGCAGGCTGGACTCCTTGGCAGGGGACAAAGTGGGAAATGGGGCCACAGATGCCTGATGTCACAGGTCCATCCATGTAGCTTAAGTGTGCTAGTCACCTTCATGTTCCTTTGGCCTTCAACTTCTCTGTGGAGTAAAACTGAGTATGATGCTCTCAATGAACATGAAGTGGAAATATGGATGTGCTTGTGTATTGATGTGCTTGTGTATTGGGATTCAGGCATACTAATTTACTCCAGCCGAGTGAATGTGAGCATAGGCGTCTTGCTAGATGGCTGCTGTCTGTCACCACCCTCATTCTCCCACTCGTACTCAGTTGTTCTTTCACACTTGCTCCTGCAATCCTGCAAAACGCTCAGACTAATTTTGGCACTTCTTCCCTGGATCACCGGATGTAGATGGAGGTGTCTTGACACCCCTGCCTTGCTGAGAAAAATCGCTTATGGATGCATTCCCCACCTACGGATTCGACATTCCTTTGGGCCCTGACAAAAGGATGTGGAAGACTTGAGGGAAGGTGGTACACAGGTGCTATGGTAACAGGAGTCTCACTGATGGATGATTTTCATTCAGAAAGGTGTTTATTCTTTTCTCTTTTACCCTGCTCAACAGAGGAGCGGTGTTACTCACTCTGGAAAGTGAGAGGATTGGATAAGTGCAGTCGCAGGTGGGCATTTAGCAGATAGACAGCAAATATTGCGATGAATATTGTTTGAGGCACCTAAAAATAATTGAAGCAACTGCACGAACGGATGGATGCAAAATAGCGTGACACAATTGACCGTGAGACCAAATGACTTGGTCTCATTTGGCCCGAAAGTGATTACAAAATTAAGCAGTTCCGTGCAATTCGTGTACTATTGAATATGTGATCGTTCTGAATTGACCTGCAGAGAAAGGCCCTTCCACTCAAACCCTAGTGGAAGGAACAAATTTATTCTTTCCTTGAATTAACTTCCTTTATGCTATCTCTGATCTTTAGTTTTTTTGGATGTGAAACCGGAATGGTTTTGCAAGCAATTAACAATGATCGCTGTGGTCACTGTGCGTGTCGCCTTCTGAGAGGACCAACACAAAGTTACAAAACAAACTGGGCAACAAAACTTTTTGTATGTCCATTCGAATTTGCCCTCTTGTTGTAGCTTTTAGGCCCAAGCTGAAGCATTCATTCAACTGCTCCAATATGCCTACTGGGGCATTAGCGGCGCTATCTGTGGGACGTGGGACATGGATTGGACCTGGCCATGGGCACACATCAGAGAAGCCAAACTCTGACAGCAGAGGTCTGAGGTTCAGAATTCTGCCACCTCCCTTTCCCCCTTTTGCTGCTTGCTAGCTTTTCTGCATATATATATATATATATATATATATATATATATATATATATATATATATATATATATATATATATATATATATATATATATATATATATAGTAAAGTCTCGTTATATCGATATCGGTTATATCGATAGTACCGCTTATTACGATACTATTTTCATTTCCCTTGCACATTTCTAGTCTTTTTATGTATAATTAGTACCGTTTAGTACGATACCCGGTTATTACGCTAATCGGTGCTCCTTTTCATCCCCCACCGGCCATTTTTGTTGTTTATATCGATATATCCGTCGCGCCATTGGTCAACTTGGTCACGTGTCTTGTTACGTGAGCCGCCATCGGTCGCGCCATTGGTCGACTTGGTCACATGAGCCACCATCGGTCGCGCTATTGGTCGACTTGGCCGTGTGACTTTGTCACGTGACACGCCATCGGTCGCGCCATTGGTCAACTTGGTCACGTGTCTTGGTTACGTTCACGCCATCAGTCGCGCCATTGGTCGACTTGGTCAGGTGACTTGGTTACGTGCCCAGCACCCGTGTAGCAGAGCCATTTTCATTTTCAGACGCTAGCTCGTGTGTAGCAGACGAGATTGAAGTGTTTGTGTTAAAAGGTAAAAATGGGAAGCAGAAGAAGATTGATGACTTTTTTAAATTGTATACATAATACAGTAAGATGTAAGCGTTGCAGTTTCCCTGTTGTGTTATGTACATGCCCACTGTACTGTATATGAATGCAATCGTTTTTTGCAACAATGTTTCTTGTTTTGTCTGCTGAAGCGCGATGATTTTGAAAATTATTAACATTCCATACTGAGTATTAAAGGACAGCCGATGTCACTTTTTATTCAAATGCAAATAAAAATGACTTCACGCCAAGACGTCTTGCATTGCTTGTGAATCCAAACAATGGCTTCAGATTCGGATAATATGCTTTCTTGTTGGGTCGGACATATCGATAGTCCCGATTATAGCGATATTTTTTCGGACTCCCTTGAATATCGATATAACGAGACTTTACTGTATATATATATATATATATATATATATACAGTGTATATACAGTGGTACCTCGGTTCTCGAACGCCTCACTGTTCGAAGAAATCGGTGTTTGAACAAAATATTCGAGATATTCTTGCTTCGGCGTTCGAACATCAATCGGTGTTCGAACGCCAATACGACGCGTGAGTGCGTACGCGAGGGTGGGGAGCTGAGCAGCGCACGGGTGTATCGCTCTCTCCGTGACCAACTGTTGTCGCTAGCGGACGTGCTGCGTTTTGCTCTAGTGTTTAATATAGGTGTACGAAGAGTTTTAGCCCCTAATCATGCCTCCAAAGAAAGTAAATGCTGCTTAAAGTGACAAAAGAAAAGTAGTGCGTACAACTATTTCATTTAAGAAAGAAATAATCGCAAAATATGAAGGAGGTGTGCGAGTGTCTGATCTGGCGAGGGAATACAGCATGGCGAAATCTACGATCAGTACAATATTAAAGAATAAGGAGGCTGTGAAATCTAGTGATATGACTGTGGGAGTGAGAGCAAGTGTCATTGGATAGATATTTGAAGAGAAAAGAACATCCTGTAGCCGAGTCATCCGTAGCTGTCACGTTCCGAGCGAGAGTGACGGCAGCTGACTCGTCGGAATGTAGTGGAATGGTTGGGATCCCAAAACAGACACATACTAACCAAGCACGATGTTTATTCACAAATAAAAGAAAACACAGCGAGTAAGAAGGCAGGGGGTGATCCGACCCGCTTACTACGCCAAAAAGCAAATGGCACACGAGGGTGCAAAATTACGCAATCCCGGAAGATGACATACATTTACGGGACCCAGGGAAAATACCTCGGACCGGATACACTCGAGCATCGAAGGAAGAGTCCAGGTACGGTGGCGAGGTGAGTCAATCATCTGGCATTGGCGAGGTGATCGCGAACCGTATAAATGCCCCGTGTCCGTGATTAGAGAATCACAGCGGGTGGAGAACGGCCGGGAGAGGCAGCACCCCCCCCCACCCCCCTCGCTGTCAACTCGCAAGTGACAGGAGCAAAGAGGTGGTTTCAGTGTTCGAAAAAAATCGCTTTTTGAACAGGGTCCCGGAACGAATTATGGTCGAGAACCGAGGTACCACTGTATATATATCCCCATTGAATTCGTGTGTGTGTGTGTGTGTGTGTGTGTGTGTGTGATTTTGCATGGAGTGGGGATGTGATTCATCATGTGGTGGTCAGGCAGACTCAACAGGCGTAACCACAGCCAGCCACACCAGGCCATCTGAGACCATGCACAGAGACCATTTCAACACACTGCCTGCCTCCCAAACACCTCAGGGAAGCCGATGAGGTAAAACACAAACCAGAGGTGGACTGCACTCACATGTGCGTTTGAATACTTGGACCTATGTGCATATAAGCTTAAGATGACTGTGTGTGTGTGTCTACTGCATGTTTCTGCGGCATGTTACTGCATGCGGCATGTTACTACATGGTTTGTCTTGTACATTCTCATGGCAAAAGTATAATCACAACCCCATACAAACAAAATAACAGAACAACACAGAAAACACATTGTTGTGTGAGTGCCATACGATACTTTGAAGAAACTTGCTGATTTCTTCTAAGTGCAATGGAACCTTAAAGGTCAAAGACACAATACAGAGGACAAACTTGGACTTAAATTTACGGACCAATGCAAAGGTAAGTCACATCTGGGGGTGCGGTACACTGTGGTGCTGTGCAATATGCCGAGGTCTCGAATGATGTCATAATTGATGGGTGGAGTGGAATTTTGAGGGAATCTAGGCCACATTACGTAGTTAGACAGCAAGAATGTTTGACATTAACAGTCTAACTGTTAATGCAACACAATGGTGCTCACTGTCTCACTATACATGGGGAACGTTCGCTCCTCTGACCTCATGGCCAAGAGGTTCTGAGAGTGTTCAAGTTAAGGTGGGTTGATTGGTGGTTGTGGGATGGCATAACCCAACGCAAGTGGAAGAATTGCAGTTTTATGTATTTCTTACCATGGTTTGCCTGTGAAGAGAGTTTGTGGTGTACATGCTAGTGCGGCTACGCCACTGCTCCATTACTCCGTGTCTCTCTTTCTCCCTGTGAAATGAGCTGAAGGATGTCACCACAACAGGGTGCTGGATAAGACAAGCTCACATCTCTCTTTTGCTCCCTACTTTGCCACCAAACTTCATTGTTTTCCTCCCCCCTACTCACACTCTCCTTTTTTTCCATTGTGGCCCTGCGAGTGCAAACACATAAATAAACTCAATTAGCTAATGACGCTGGCCTGGCCATTGGGTGGTCCTAATTAACGTTTACTGGCTGTCTGATGTCTGCTCCCAGGCAGTGATTAATAACCATGCCCCCTACCCGTGCATCCGCTCTCACTCAGACACATTATGTTTTGGAACTTGGCCTAAGAGATGAGTGGTACAGCGTTTTGCACATTTTTGTGTTTTCATGTAAAAAGAATCCAAATATGCCAATTAGAAAGGGACCAACCCTTTTTCTGTTTCAAACGGCAGACAGGAACCCCCATGAGGGGAAATCTGTGATATTGTCATTAAATTCTCTGTACTGTAAAACAGATTAGAGCCCACAGGGAGTACAGTGGAGTGGTTAGTGGCTCTGTTCAAATATTGTACATTAACAGGCCCTGTGGACTGCTGCTGTTTGGCGTGCAAGGGGTTAATGTGCTGACTTTGGAGACTCGCTGCATGTGACGCACCGTCTCGATGAGGGAAAGTCTAACAGGAAAGGCAGCCTAAAAAGGTCCCTATGCAGCGAGGGTCCAAGGTATGTTTTCTTTGGCCCTCTACTCACATATTTTGCACATTTTTCCAGTTTTCTTCACTACAGCTCAATGGTTTTTAAATTTACTGATTTCTCAATGGTTCCGCTTTTAATTCCAGTGCTGTCTTTTCTTCCTATTGTGTGTGTGTGTGTGTGTGTGTGTGTGTGTGTGTGTGTGTGTGTGTGTGTGTGTGTGTGTGTGTGTGTGTGTGTGTGTGTGTGTGTGTGTGTGTGTGTGTGTGTGCGCGTGTGTGTGTGTGTGTGTGCGTGCGTGTGTGTGTGTGTGTGTGTTTTAATAAAACTTATTTTGGCATAAGTCATATTTGAACTTCTGCTGGCCCCACTCACCGGCTGCCACTCAGATATCCTTATTGAAAATGATCAGAGAATCCCAGTGAGAAAATGTCATTGCACCTGACTCACAGCCTCAGTGTGTGTGCGTATTTGTATGTGTGTGTCAATGGGGTCATTTGGGAGGGAGGACATAGCTGTGACAAGGCTTCATATGTTAATATGCTGCACATGTGGCTCGGGCTTGGGAGGGCTGCGGTGGTCAGAATGACCCCCTACCCATTTCCACCCCATCCCATTCATCCCCAATGAATGTAGCTCTCCATTCACACTGCTTTCACATTGGAGGGGGGTCAGCAGGGAGGAGAAGGAGCAGGAGGTGGAGGAGGAGGAGGGATGGCGGTCTCAGAGGGAGAGAGGTAGTCTTTCTTTTTTTCCCTGGCCCGGAGAGAAGGAAAAACAATTGGGGCGCAAATGGATGCCTCTTCTTATTCCTAGTTGACTTGCTCCTCTCCCTCATTCCCTACCTCCTCCTTGAGTCTCTGGGATTTGTAGAAGGGACAGCACAGCGGACGGAGCACAGGGCTTTTGGCTCAGACTCTGCGTAAAATCTGAATAAACAAAAAGCTCAGGGTGTATCCTGTGGGTGTGTGTTTATACTGTTTGTGTATATTTTTGTGTGTGCACGTTGGTCTGTGTGGTAGCTGGCCCGTCAAAGGAGAAAAGCCCCCCAGTGTCCTCTGTAATTTTCATAGGTCAGAACTGACAATGGCCACTTTGATAGGGAGGCTGTGGAGATGTAAATCAGCCAAAAGAGGGGGACAAAACAACTGTCCTCCCACTGGGCCCCAAACGCTTCCAAAAAAGGGGGAATTTAGATTTAAAAGAGTGAGGGCACAAGAGAAGAAAAAGCGCACGAAAGACAACCCTTCGGCCTCGAGTTTGATGAGTGGCGGAGGTTGTGGTGTTAAATGCAACTATTTCAGGCAGTCGTCCTCATTCCTGGGAAAGTTTGGAGCATCTTCGCTATTGCTTGGCACCTGGAGTGGGTCGCCGAGAAGCGGGACAATGGCACCGAAGTTGGTGGGTTGTCACAGCATGGTCCTTTTCGGGACCAAACGTGGACACGCTCCAGGCCTTTCTTAATCCCATCACGGTCGCGGCCCTGAGGCTGAAAAGACCCTCTGCAGAGGGATAGAAAGCCCCCAGCAGTCACTTTTAGAATATGCCTCTGTAGCATATGCAAATACAGCCATGTGAGAAAGTCTGTAAAAAGTGTGAAAAACTGAAGACAAAGATGAGCATTTGAGTGGGAGTCTTGAGTTTTCAGCGTCTCACCAGACTGAGGAATAAGTATTAGGCAAACCTTCTGCAAGAAATTGAAAATTCAAACTTAACATCACAAAGATGTCATTGAAAATCATGCATGTCTATGAAACACACACTAATAAGGAACTTGAATGCAACTGTAAAAAAAAAAAAAAATCAAAACAAAACAAAACACAACCACTGTACAGTAGTAATAGCAAAGAGGACATGAATTAGCTTGAGATGGGTCTTACAACTAACATTCACACCCTCTTATTGAATATATCCCCCTTTAAAAGACTGATGAGAGAGAAAAGGGGATTTTTCTGTTGCAAACGCGGCTCCGTGAATGGTTCTGGCCACTGACTTTGGTATGTGTGCATTTTTTTTTGGTCTGGGTGAGAGCTGCAGGGCTATGTGATGCCTCCAAGTGTGAATGAGCAGTGATGCGGTCAGGCAGACAGACAGTGGTCAGAGATAAACACATGAAAGCCTCAGGGACGGCTGGTGGGAGAAAGATTGATCCATCAAAGTCTACAGACAACCTGAGTGACATTTGATGCCAAAGTCATGAAAAAAAAACTGGTGTATATCCAGAATTTCTTTGGACAGAGATGCACAAAATGCTAGTGATGCTCTTTTAGGTGAGCATTTATCCGACAATCAAAATGGCAGCCATTATCACCACCACACAATTCGATTTCTATTTGCCATAATTGTGTGCTTCCAAGAAATTCGGAATTGATTAAAGTCACGGGAAATTAAGTCTTTGCTTTTCTGAGATCTGCTTTCTACCTGCAAATAGTATTATTGTGTGAACCTGGTACAGGTCATCATAGCAGGTGATCATGCTAAACACTTGTGGGCTCTGGTTTTGTGCTTCAACCAATAAAATTGTGACAATTTTGGCAGACACCACAGTAAGCCAAAAATGTGCCTAAAATGCTTTGTATTTCAGCCATCTAAATTCATAAAGTTGTGAAATTTAAGTCATTTAAATTAACTATTTATATTTCAGAATCAGAATCAGAATCACCTTTATTGCCAAGTATGTAGAACACACAAGGAATTTGTTTCCGGTGGAACACGCTGCACTAGTAATTTCATATATCAACTTTGTATGACATGAATTATGTATCATATCAAAACCAGGACACATTGTTGTCCGTCCCAAGACACCAATGAGTGGACAAAACTGCAGGGCAGGATTGTCTCTTGTATAATTGGACGTTTTAGCATTGTACCATGTTCTAGTTTGCATGCAGCAGGTAGCAAACAGCCTCAAGCTTTTACAGACATTTTTCATGGCTATCTGACTGAGTGTAATTTACCAAACACCAAAACATTGGCTGGATCTGGGATTTTGCATCGGTGGGCACTTGTCACGTTTTGCAAGGTGGTGATGGCAGATGTGGATCCCAAAAAGCAGGCAGGAGGGAGCAGCAGGTTGTGTTTGAGAAATTGTATTAAAATAAAGTCAACAGGAACAACATCTAAAACATCAAAGTCATTCAAACAGAAAAATACAAAGTATCAAAAGAAAACCAAGAGTAAAAGTCCGCCATGGTTAAACAAACACATGCACAGCATACAATGCATACACAATGCACAATGCATACAATTGCATACAAAGCATACAACAATGACCCGACCGCGAATGGTCGTGCCGGGAGTCCTTTTGAGTGTCACTGATTGGGAACGACCAGCACCTGCGAGGCAGCAAGAAGGGCTGACAGTGCTACCCGTTGGTCGCCAATCCGAACGTAGCAGTCCGCCACTAATCGGGACGACCAGCACCTGTGCAGGTGTAGGCGGGGCCGACAGCGCCACCCGTTGGTCGCCAACCAGATCATGCACTTCATGGCAAGGGTAATGTCAGTTCGACCAAATTGAAGAATGGACATTTCTCAGAAATCCTGTGTTGTGGGATTGTCACATTAAGACACAGAGACCTCTCTGTTCCAGATATCTGAAGAGGAGAAAGGAAAAGATAGCATTGAGGTGGGAGTTGTGAAATAGTGTCTTTGTGTCAGATAGTTGAAAACCAACCCACTTAGAGCAGCCTGCTTACTAGCTGAACAAAGACAAAGGCCTGTCCCTGAAATCTGCTGCAAAGACTGCTTAGTGTGTAGACGAAATCAAGGGACAGTAACTAGGTTTCTCTTTTGGTCCACTCCTTGCTGTATCTCACCCTCCTTAAAATCCCCCTAACCTCTGAGAGAGGACTCAACCTTTTTCTATGTTTGAAACGATCCCCAGTTCTTTAATTTCCAGGCTCATAGCCAGAATTATCATCATTGTTGTTATTTTAATTTAGCTTTATTCAGGGTGTGGAAATGGTGACATAATGCCTCAGGGAGGATTGGCAAGTGGTGGCTGTGTAGATAGATAGATTTAGCTGCTTAACTCATATTCCGCAAACGCAATATGAATCACAATTTTTTTCTTGAAATGTGGATGGTGGTAAACAATACTGCTCTGTGTTTTCACACAGAGAAAATGTCAGAAAAGTAGCATATATTAAAATTTCTCCTCTGTGTGTTCAAAGGTCCTTCCTGCAAGAGAAAGACAATGGGAACCCTTAGCTCCACTCCTGGTCCTTTCCTTTCTTTTCTGTGTTGTCACACAACAGTACAGCTAGAAATATGTCAACAGGAATGCAACTAATTCTTAAGACGAAGTGTTCTCTCCATCTCTATTATTTCCTGTCTGTTCTCCAGCTTTCATTGTCTTAAATGCTGCTAATGATTCTCCACTTTGCCCACTTGTCGCCACAACACCACATTCATTTGTTATTTTCTTGATATGGAACTGTTGTGTTTAAGGCCACCAGTCGAGATATCTGCAAGGGCCACAACTGTGGCTCCATGCCCGCTTACTCACCAAGGGGCAATTTGTCGCTGTTTGTCTCTGTTCTCATATGTAGAGCTGAGCAACGGACAATTCCATCAGGCATGAGAGTTATTTCGTGGGCCTGTTGGGTGTGTCGTCTTATATTATGTCACAGGTTCACTCAGGTATGTACAATTTCAGAAGTACATCACAGTGGTTTTTGAAGTGGCATGTACAAGGTGCAAGGGTATTCAGTGCTACGCTGTCACGTGTCTACAGGGAGTGCCTCTGAGATGAAGGGTTAGACTAGTCAGGCAACAGGTGATTTGCAGTACAAGACATATTCCGACAGCACAGCATGCCATAAATGTGCACCTACATCGGCATAAAATGATGCCCTCTTATCATTGCGAGATGTATTAAATTGATGCTGGCTGCCTCAGGCATGGAGGTGGGGAAGCTTCGAATGGTCCAGAGGATTGTGACCTTACTTGAATGCTGCCCACAGTGACTCATTGACACCTGTGTTACTGATGAACTCTGCCCTGCCAGCCTGAGGTGTGGTGTTCATCTCTCATGCATTCTAATCTTGTTGATGATCAAATGACTTGTTGCCTCTGGGTTGGTGAGTGGAAGTCATTCTACTTCCTCTTGTGATGAGGTCGGGTTTCTCTTGAGTGAAGGAATTTGATGCAATATGCCTACATTGTTTCTTCTATCAATTTAATTCTCTCTGCTCGTTGGTGATAGTTTACTCAATGCTGCATTTTGGATTCAAAATAAAATAAAACCAGCACAAAAAGTCATCTTCATGTGGTCACCACGTTGCGGTCTATGTGGAATTTTAATCAGAGGAGTCGGCTTTCTTCGTCAATAGATAAATTCTTGTGAAACTTGGCTTGTCGCCAGCGTGTGCCCATTTTGAGCATTGTGTCTCTCATCCATTGGTGAAAGGACACTTTGATTATACTTACACACACTTTGATCATACACTCACACACACACACACACACACACACACACACACACACACACACACACACACACACACACACACACACACACACACACACACACACACACACACACACACACACACACACACACACACACACACACACACATATATATATATATATATATATATATGTGTGTGTGTGTCGTCTTATATTTTATATATATATATATATATATATATATATATATATATATATATATATATATATATATATATATATATATATATATATATATATATATATATATATAAAATTTGATCAAAGTCAGCAGGAACAAAATTTTAAACATCAAAATCATCTGAACAGAAAAATACAAAGTGTCAAAGAAAAAAACAAGAGTAAAAGTCTGCCAAGGTGAAACAAACACATGCACAACATACAATGCAATGAATGCACTGCACGATGCAATGACCCGACACCGAATGGTCGTGCCGAGACTCTCGGCACGACCATTCGGCCCGAGAGTCCTTTTGACTGTTTGACTATTTTACATCTGTGTAAGCTTTCAGTCATGCAGGAGTGGTCCATAAATGAAAATGTTTCTTCAGCCGTCATCTGTACTTCTTTGAAAGTGTCAGACGTTTCGCTTCTTATCCAAGAAACTTTGTCAGCAAACGAAAGTCTTACTGGTAGTTTAGGCCCTATATATATCCCTACTGTCCAGACATGGCGGTGTCGGACTCTGCTATGATAGGTCCCTGCTCTCAGGTTGGGGGGGAGCAGAGTACTCGTCCCTGCAGCCCCACTGATAGTTCATATTGTTCTGACGACTGGCCTGATTGACCCACTTCGACCGGTATCACCTCATCAGTATTACTAATCCTATGTTGCCTAAGCAGGCTATTGTATGAACGATTGAAATTGAACCTCACCCCACCAAACCGGTTTAATGAAGGATTTAGTTGTTTTAAAAAACAGTTGCTCTGAAAAATAGTTCGAATGACAACATTAAATTCTTGTGAATTTAACGTTCGTAAGCCGAAAAGTTCGTCAGCCAATGCGTTCGTAAGCCGAGGTATCACTGTATATATATACAGTGATACCTCGGCTTACGAACGCTTCAGCTCACATACTTTTTTACATTAAATTCGCGATCATATAGTCTCGGCCGACAAACTAGTTTTCGGCAGATGAACCAAACCCCACGGTGAAACAGCGCCACGGTGGCTGGCGGACTAGTTTTCATCACCCCCTTTCTTCGAGTGTGAACACGGTTTGTTATCGAGTGTACTTTTGCTATCATGGGACCGAAAAAGACCCCACCACAGGCTAGTGTTAAGCCGAAGAAGACACTAAAGAAAAGTTGGCAGCAATACGTCTGTGTAAGCTCGATGGACCACTCCTGTACGACTGAGAGCTTACACAGACGCATCGATGAGAAGGTTTCTTCAGCCGTCATCTGTACTATTTATATATCCCTAATGTCCGGACATGGCGGCGCCGGACACAGCTATGATAGGTCCATACTCTCACATTGGGGGGAGCAGAGGACCACTCCCTGTGGCCCCACTGATTGTTCCTACATTCCTGACTAACGACTGGCCTATAAAGTCTTTTTTTTTTGAGAATGTGTTGATTCTCACCAATGTACTGCTCTTTACAATTTTAATTCTTACAATGTACTGAATAAACTACATTACTTTGTTTTTCATTTGGTAGCCTATCTTTTGGATGCACTCATTTTTGCCTTAACGTGTTTATCGGTTTGAAATAAGTAGGAATTTTATGTTGCCAAAGGACTCTTTGTAATTTTTCAGAAACTCCTGCAATGTAAGGTATTGCTACTCCTCTCCTTTTTGTATCTTGAGAATTTTTGGTTTAATTCCCTATTCTTTCTTTCTGACATTTGTTGAATGACCACTAACTACCCACAGTTAGTGAGTGCTCCCCTGATATGTCTTGAGTCCTTTTAGGGATGTATAAATAGGGCCGATACGACCAGTCAGACTTTAGTTCGCTGACGAAGCCTCTTGGATAGGAGGCAAAATGTCCGACACCTTCAAAAAGTACAGATGACGGCTGAAGAAACCTTCTCATCGATGGACAACTCCTGTACGACTGAGAGCTTACACAGACGCATCGATGAGAAGGTTTCTTCAGCCGTCATCTGTACTTTTTGAAGGTGTTGGACGTTTCGCCTCCTATCCAAGAGGCTTCGTCAGCGAACTAAAGTCTGACTGGTCGTATCGGCCCTATTTATATATCCCTAATGTCCAGACATGGCAGCGCCGGACACAGCTATGATAGGTCCCTACTCTCACGTTGGGCGAAGCAGAGGACCACTCCCTGTGGCCTCACTGATTGTTCCTACATTCCTGACTAACGACTGGCCTATTTGCCCCACTCCAACCGGTATCACCTCATCAGCATTACGAATGTTGCCTAACCTGTTTTGCTTAAGCAGGCTATTGTATGAACGATCCAAATTGAACCTCACCCCACCAGACCGGTTTAATGAAGGATTTAGTTGTTTTATGAGAATCGCTTCTTTTACCCCCCTTTCAAACCATCTATGTTCTTTCGCTAAGATTTTAACCTCATTGTCGTCAAATGAGTGGTTGCTAGCTTTTAGGTGCAAATGTACTGCCGATTGATGCCCACTAGTATTATCCCTGCGATGTTGATAAAGTCTTTTTTTTTTGAGAATTTGTTGTTCTCCAAAAAGACTTGACGACAATAAGGTTAAAATCTTAGCGAAAGAACATAGATGGTTTGAAAAGTGTAAAGTGGAGATTTCCACAGTTTAAATGTAAATCCTTGCCCATTAGTTGTTGTCGAAGGAAGAGTTTGTAAAATCCAAACATTGAGCTTTTTGGCACGGACTCCATCTTAATGTTTGTGGGACAGAAAGGATTAGTTCATGGAATGTTGTAACGGTGCCACAATCCTCCATAATCTAAGGGCATTTGGTCTAGACATATCTAAAAAAAGGACAGAAGCAGCCATTTGCTCTTCAGAACAGGGATTGCTGAGACACGATAAAGGACAGTCAGAGACTTATTTTAACTAAGTACTTAAACCTAACATCATAAGAAGGAAGTAGACACATTGTGGACCTGCATTGTACTGCTTCATTCAACAAAACTGCTCAGCCAATATCCCTCCCCTCATTTACATCTCATCCCCTTTTCAGACTTCCTCTTTCCTTCCCCTTGCCCATTATTTAAAGCCTGGAATGGAACTAATGCAAGGATGTACCAAGGACAATGTACACCAAGGGGGATAGAAAAAGGGAAAGTAATATTTTTTTTTCTTCTTATAATGACCAAAAAGAACACCATGCACATTTAAACATGTCCTACTTTGCAAAGCTGCCCTTTATGGTCATGGATTTTCAAATGATGTTGGGAAAGAATCAATGCCAAACATCCAGTACCAGGAATGCAAGTCCATTGGAGGAAATTTGCTGTTAGATAGTATTGAGAAATAGATTTTCCAAAGCCTCCTCCCTCCCCCTTTTTCCTCCGTAAGCTTTCTCTTCAATACTCACTCATTACTTCACAGTCAACGGAGAAAAATGTAAGCTAAGAAAATTGGAATCCATCCGCGTAAAAGTGCACTCAGGTGAAGGCGTCAAAGTTATTTTAAGTGGTTGTGTATGCCTCCAGGTATTTAACCTTAGAAAGATGTGCAATGCCCTGTCCGCATTCACGACTTTATCAACACAAGACGTATCCGAGAAGGATTTTTTTTCTTCTGAAATTCCATACCCGTATGAACGTGTGACTTATAGGCACGTTCACATGTGTGATCCACTTGGGAATTCGCAGAAGCGTGTTCATTCTGCTACTGGCCTATCTGCAACTCTACCCACAGACTTCCATCATATTCCTTTCAACTACTGTTCTTCATGCTGCATCCTTCATTATTATCTCTTCTCATTCTCTTTGGCTTCCTCGCTTTCCTACTCCATGACTCCCCTTGGCTTTCCTATCTTCTCTGTCCTTTACCCATTTCTCTCACCCTCTCGCTCCCCGCATCCATTCACTCCTCCCACAGACACATCCATCTCCATCCCTCATTGAGGGCTCTCATTCCGCCGGCCGCCCTTTTCGGACTCTATCTTCCCCTCTTGTCTCTAATTCTTGTAGTCTATTTTGCTTGCCTTACTCTGCAACAATACATTTCACACAAACTCATTGTACATCTCTTTCTCCTTCTCCTCAAATAATTCAATTGGACGAGGCCTTGCATTCTGAATAACCAATGCATTGACGATACAATTAAACAGGGCATTTCATTAGACCTCTCCCAGCAAACTCCCCAACATGCACTTCACCCAACTGCGTACTTGCTTAGAACAATGTTTTTGCAGCTGCGCAGGGTGAAAACATATTGCCAACTTTGGCCCATTCTTGGACCTCATCCGAGTGTAAACTTAAATACAGTTGTATTGGCCCAGTCTCCACCAAGCAGTACTGTTCTGACCATTTCGACATAGGAAGATATGTTTTTACAAATTCCATTGCAAATATGCGTCACAGCATTTTTTTAAATCAGTTAGAAATTGGTGTTTGAGGAATCCCTCGATGCAGTAGTCCAGTTATAGACAACATTTAGAACCTTGCAATTACTGTAAATAAAAAGGGAGTTGGAAAGCGAACAACTATCTCTCTCTCCCTCTCTCTCCTTCCCTTCCCCCCCTCTCTCTTGACCTCACTAGTTTTTTTGTGGTATTGTTAATTTTTCTTAAATGAGTCTAAATGGTTTAAAAAAATACCATGGTGACTTTTATGCTGGGGAAAAAAGTCCATCCATAATACAAATCAACGGTCCACAGAATTTGAATTACCATAAGTGCAGTGCAAAAGACACCTTCCAATCTTAGATGCAGCACAATCCTAATTAAGTAAAGCGAGGACGCCTCATTTTCCAAGTTGCTGGGTTCTGAAGTGTATTCACTCTGTTGAGAAGTATTAAACCAAATAGAGTGTACTCTTTTATTCATATAGCATTACTTTTTATAAACCAAAAAATGACATTTTGCCCTTTTTTCCTGCCGAGCGTTGCATTTCGAGTAAAATGAAAAAAAGCAGGGGACCCATTGGAGCCAAAAGTGAAAAATGCAAAGTTGTTGCCTCAGGGTGATGTCATTTGGTGGCTCTTTTTTTACTGGCTGCTTCTTAATGATGTAACAATTCCCAGACTGTATGTCTGAGAATAGAAAAATACAGTGGCGAGGATGAACGCCGTTTTCTTCATTAAGGTCTTTTTCTATTTTCTTTTGGCGCTGGCCATATAGTTTTGGCATTTCTGTCATATTAAACAATGATCACAGAGGCCAGATGAATTTTGTGAATGTGAAAATGTGTTAATGTGATTAGCCAGTCGGGTGAAAGGCTGGACCTTTCGAAAAAATAATAGGGTCTGTTTATTTACTGATTCTTATATACTCGTACGATCTATGATTTGTCAACGGTGTATCTTGGTTGATGAAGTGTTGTTATGGGTTCACAGTAAAACATACAGAGGTGACCTTTTAGTACTTTGGAGGGTGGTTTTAGACTCCTCCATCTATTTCGGTGCCAGTGATAGCCTGTGGTGTGATTAATGTTTGCCCAACAACATCCGGCCTGCATACTCTCACTTTTTGCTGTCAAAACATGATTGTATGTGTATGTATGTATGTATGTATGTATGTATGTATGTATGTATGTATGTATGTATGTATGTATGTATGTATGTATGTATGTATGTATGTATGTTTGTAATGTGTGTGTGCGTGCGTGCGCTCGTGCGCGCGCGTGCGTATGTATGTATGTATGTATGTATGTGTGTACAATCTGCATGTACAGTATGTACAGTATGTATGTACAGTATGCATGTATGTATGCATGTATGTATGAGGGTCAGTCACTGTGCTGCATTTTTAGCAGTATTTGAATGTTTGATAATCAAAAGCCTCTGGGATCAGGTTTAGAGTGATAAATCAGGATTGTGATCAAGGCTAAGAGATACAAGAGCCATACGTGTGAAGAAAGTCTAACCAGAATTCTGTAAATATTTTCATTTCCTTGCTTTAAGCGTATAAGAAAGAGATTTACACCGTGCCGTGCATTGTACCTGGGCTGAGCACCCACTTTAAATGCTCTGGGATTGTGAAAAGGCACAAGGTGATTAATGTGGCGTGTGTAAACAAAGCCCTTCAAACAAAAGCGAGTGTAAAGAATAGAGATAAGGCTCGACTCCAGTCAAGTTTGGCATCATCCCTCTTCCACTAACGACCTCTACTGTCGCTCAGTGATGGTGAGGGCAACAAGGATGGGGAAGGCGAGGTGGGGGTACTTCAAAGCGAAAGAAAAAGAGTAGAAGGAGCCCTGACACGCACATTCATTCTTTAATGAAAGAGATAATTGTGAGTGGTACCAACCTGCCTTCATTCTTTGAATAAATGTATGACCTGTCCGCAATATGGACAATGCCATTACTGATTTAATTTGAATAGACCACTTGTTATTGTGCCTTGTTGAGGTTGAAATGAATTGTTTGGAGATCATTTCAAGCCTCCTTTGGGGCGGTAGTGAGGGGGAGGGGGGCATGTCCTTTGCAAAACGTGTCAGAAACAGGACAGTATATGCGTTCAAAAGCAGTTGCAGGATACATTTTGACTTAGAGGGGCAGGTAGTAAGATGACACATCAATGACAAAAACCATACTGTAATCCCTGTGAGGAATATATAACATGTAAAAAGCATTTCTCTCTCTCTCTCTCTCTCTCTCTCTCTCTCTCTCTCTTTATATATATATATATATATATATATATATATATATATATATATATATATATATATATATATATATATATATATATATATATATATATATACGGTCAAAACGGTCGTAAGTCGAACGGTCGCAAGGCAAGATGCATTCATAATGGCCGACGCGGGTTTATACGACAGGATAGTATACGATGTCAAACTGTTCTTTTTAAAGAACGTTTTCTATTGAATACTATTATATACCAAACTGCTTACAGTTCAATTATAAATCTTATAACTTTTAGTGTCATTTTTATCATTTTATATTTCGTATTATCGAAATCGTGTTGTTCTGCTGACCCAAATATGCACGGCTTCCCACACATATGCGCTGTTGAAAAATCGCTCTCCCTGCTAACGAAGAAGCCAGAAGAGGTCACCCAACACACACGGAGACACTCAGGCAGACGCCGAAGTAAAAAAGTTCTACCGGTTGCTCTCTCCCCGGCCCTACCCCGCGCCGACGTGCGGCCCGACCCAGGCGCCGTCTGCAATGCGGACTCGCCCAACCCGCCATCTCGCCGCGAAGCAGAACGAACTGTCTCAAAGAGGCGGCGCCGACCGTGAGCCCGACGGGCGCCTCGGCGTCGATGGACAAATCATACGCGTTTGTGAGACAACAGTTATTTTGTATCGTCATTTTGCGCAATGCTGTAATATTCTCTGTTAACATAAATGCGACATAACACTTTGTGTCGTCTCTTAATAAACATCCTGCATGGACCTCTGTCTCTGTCGCTTGCTTGGGGATCCAGATATTCAATTTCGTTCCGACGAGTCGGCTGCTCTCTGCTTCGTTTGAAACGTGACAGATCTAAACAAAACGGACCATCTCGAGCCCTTATTCTACCAAATGCATCGCAAACACGCTGCAGAGTTCAACAACATAGTCGGAATAACATAGAATTAAAAAAAAAAAGGTCTAAGATAATCCGGTTACCACGGTGCTCTTTTTCATCTCCCGCCGGCCATTTTGCTATGTTTATATCGATACACGCCATCGGTCGCGCCATTGGTCGACTTGGTCACGTGACTTGGTCACATGAGTTTGTTACGTGACCAGCTCCCGTGTAGCAGAGCCATTTTCATTTTCAGACGCTAGCTCGTGTGTAGCAGATGAGATTGAAGTTTTTGTGTTAAAAGGTAAAAATGGGAAGCAGAAGAAGATTGATGACATTTTAAATTGCATACATAATACAGTAAAATGTAAGCGTTGCAGTTTCCCTGTTGTGTTATGTACATGCCCACTGTACTGTATATGAATGCAATCGTTTTTTGCAACAATGTTTCTTATTTTGTCTGCTGAAGCGTGATGATTTTGAAAATTACCATACATTCCATACTGTGTATTAAAGGACAACCGATTTCACTTTTTATTCAAATGCAAAACACCAATAAAAATGACTTCACGCCAAGACGTCTTGCATTGTTTGTGAATCCAAACAATGGTTCCATATTCGGATAATATGCTTTATTGTTACACATCCTGTTATGAATATGATTCAAATACACTGTAGTTCTGAAGAGGAAAGCATACATGTGTAACGGAGTTGTACACTAATATTATTAAAGTATGATGGAAGTGACGCAACGGCGCACAGTGTGGCACCAAGTCCCGCCCATAGTTTCCAGAACAATCTGGACGAGATTCATGGTGAGTCGCAATTCTCTGATGGTCTGGATTAACGCGCATTTTCATGACCATATCTTATTTTGTTTCCCCTTTTGTACTGTCTAGTGTTATCTAATTAGTTCCCTTATTCATTTCGAGTTCAGATTACTTTTTGTGTCATTATTTAATTCACGTTTGTCGAGTGGAACTTTGAAGCACATTGGCTTCATAGTGCTTTTCTGTTGCGCAGTCAATCACAAGACGAAACCCATGCGACTTCACCCATCCCTTCTGTCATACTGTGTTGCAGAAATAAAAGAAATAAAAAGACACATCCACGCGTCTGGTCTTATTAAGATGACAGCATCGTGGAGATGAAGACAGTCACTGTTGTGACACCCTTCACACATGTTTGCAATCGATTAAAGAATTATATGTGCCATTTTGAGGCAACATTGGGGGAACATCTCTTACCCCTCAAAAAAAAGAGGGACAAAATGGCGAGCTCATGGCCAGCTCCGTTTCTTATATGGCGCTTAGATGCCCTCGTTTGGCGGCTTTTGTTAATGCAGTTCGGCGCAGGACGGATATATCGACAGTACGGTTATATCGACATTTTTTCTAACTCCCGAGAATATCGATATAACGAGACTTTACTGTATATATATATATATATATATATATATATATATATATATATATATATATATATATATATATATATATATATATATATATATATATATAAAAAATCCGCGTCTCACCCACCATGGGTGGTGTCTGTCCGCCATTTTTTTTTTAGCTCGGGTCCTCTACCAGAGGCCAGGAAGCTTGAGGGTTCTGCGCAGTATCCGAGCTGTTCCCAGCACTGCGCTTTTCTGGACCGAGATATTAGATGTTGTTCCCGGGATCTGTTGCAACCACCCGTCGAGTTTGGGGGTCACTGCCCCGAGTGCTCCGACCACCACAGGCACGACTGTCACCTTTACCTTCCAGGCTCTCTCCAGCTCCTTTCTGAGCCCTTGGTATTTCTCGATTTTCTCATGTTCCTTTTTTCTGATGTTTCCATCACTCGGGACAGCTACATCCACGACAACGGCTTTCTTTTCCCCTTTATCTATGACCATGATGTATGGTTGGTTGGCCATTACCATCTTGTCGGTCTGTATCTGGAAGTCCCACAGGATCTTTGCTCGGTCATTCTCCACCACCTTGGGAGGTGTTTCCCATTTTGACCTTGGGGTTTCCAGTCCATACTCCGCACAGATGTTTCGGTAGACTATGCCAGCCACCTGGTTATGGCGCTCCATGTAGGCTTTCCCTGCCAGCATCTTACACCCTGCAGTTATGTGTTGGATTGTCTCAGGTGCCTCTTTGCACAACCTACACATTGGGTCTTGTCTGGTGTGGTATATCATATGCTTTCTTGTAATCAATCCAGGCTGTGCACAGGTTGGTATGTCGGGACCTACAGTCTTGAGCGACTGTTCTATCAACCAGCAGCTGGTGTTTGGCACCTCTAGTATCTCTACTAATGCCTTTCTGTGCTTTGCTCATGTATTGATCCATGTGTCCACTTATCTTAGCCGCAATGATGCCTGACATGAGCTTCCATGTTGTGGAGAGACAGGTTATTGGCCGATAGTTGGAAGGAACTGCACCCTTTGAGGAATCCTTCATGATCAGGATTGTTCGCCCTTCGGTTAACCATCCTGGGTGAGTCCCATCCATCAGCAACTGGTTCATTTGTGCTGCTAGTCGCTCGTGGAGAGCTGTGAGTTTCTTTAGCCAGTAGGTGTGGACCATATCCGGGCCTGGTGCTGTCCAGTTTTTCATACCTGAGACTCTTCCTTGTATATCTGCCGCTGTGATGGTAACTGGGTTTTGTTCAGGGAGGTTGCTGTGCTCCTCTTTCAGAGTCACCAGCCATTGTGCACTGCTGTTATGTGCGACCTCCTTCTCCCATATGGTTTTCCAGTATCTTTCAGTTTCAGTTGGAGAGTCTGCTCTGCTGTTAGAACCCTGCCACTGAGCGTACACTTTCGCAGGTTGTGTTGCGAACAGCCTGTTTATTCTTCTGGCCTCATTCTCTTTCGTGTACCTCTTTAGGCGACTGGACAAGGCCTGGAGCCTTTGTTTGGCAGTTTCGAGTGCTTCAGGTATGGTTACCTGCATGTACCTCTTGGGTATTGGCCTTTTATTCACACCTCTCTGGATCTCCGTCAATTGACTCACATCTTTCCGAGCCGCCTTGATCTTGGCCTCCAACCGTCTTTTCCATGGTGGGTAATGAATCTCGTGGCTCTCATGGTTGCTTTTGTAGCCGAGCATCTCTAGGATCACTGATGCTGAGGTGTATATCAGCTCATTGGTTTCCGTGATCGTTCCGGTCGGGATCGTTCTCAGTGCTGCATTCACAGTTTCCATGAGACTTTCAGGTGGTACTTCACATAGCCGTTGTAATCGGTTTCTTAGTTGCCCAGTTTTCATTCTTGCCATGATCTTATCTCTCAGGTCATTTGCTGCCTCGCTCAGCATTTCATTCATTGGGGCTGGCTTCCCAATCTCATCATTCATTGGGGCTTGCCTCCCAATCTCTGGTTGAACCTCTTCCTCTGATGTGGCAGCCTGGGGCCCTTCACCTCGGAATTTGTGTTGTACCGCATCAATCTCAAGTTGTGATAGCAATTGCTATTGCTGAGCTACTAGTTGTTTCGTGGTCAACCGTGACGGTGAGTTTCGAAGTAACCATTCAGCCCCCATTCTCCGCATGTAACCCCTCTGACTAGGGTTGCTTGAGTAGTAGCATTCCAACAGAGCCATGTTATCGCATCTCGTCCATCTCCGCTTTGTTCCAGTAGCCCATTTTTCATCAGGGTGCTCTGGTTCCCCAGCACCTGACGCAGACCTTGTTTGGCCGGGCGACGTCTGAGCCGGCATGTCATTCCATTTATTGTCTCTCATCATTTTTATGAGGTAGGCATTAGCGTGAAGGGTCTTGCCCAAAGACCCACACTGGATGATGGTTTTTTTTTGTGCTCATTTTCTCTGCCACAAGTGGGATTCGAACCAGCCCCTATATATATATATATATATATATACAGTAAAGTCTTGTTATATCGATAGTACCGCTTATTATGATACTATTTCGATGAACGCAAGGAGGAAATTACATGCGCGCAGGTTCGGATATATCGATAGTCCCGGTTATATCGATATTTTTTCGGACTCCCGAGAATATCCCGAGAATATCGATATACATGTATATGTATATGTATATGATATATATATATATATATATACGCCGGGCGCAGGGTCGGAGGTAACACCAGGGAGAGGGCAACCGGTAGAACACCTGCGACCCAGACCTACGCCCGCCCGCCCCCGTGGCGTTCGAATCAGATCGGTTCAAAATCATTCAGCACCAAGTCTCTATTCAACATTTTGAATGGATTTCAACTTACAACCATTTTGACTAACGACCGTTTGGTTTGAAAAGAACCCAGTTGTAAGTTGGCTGTTACCTGTATACATATTTCTGTTGAATTCAGACTGCACCACTTGCCAGTCAATTGCAGGACATGTGGACAAACAACCATTCCTACTAACAACACTGGACAATATAGAGCTTGTTTGTGGCATGTTTTTTAAGGATATGGGTAAAAACAAGTCATCGCCAAAAACGGCGCACTGACATTGAAACTCACATGTCCTGGCTGTGGGACAAACAATGGAAACATGGCCAATGTGGAAAGAAAATGTAAGAGGCCCATGGAAATCATCATCATGAACTGAAAGCTTGTTCATTTAAACTCCACTTTTAGTGGTGTCATGGCCTTGCTTGAGGTAATATATTTGAGAAAAGTGGTCCAATGAAACAGATTGATTTCTTCCAATGATGTAAACACGTCTTGACCAAGACAACCCGACTTGGTCAAGGCATGTGCCGATTTATGAATTACACCCTTGCAACCTGTAGCAGAGCCTTGTGTTTTTGCAATGAGATAATGGAGGGGAAGGCATATGTCCTCCCCAAGAAATACTTTAGATAAGCTAAGTTCGACTCCCCATTTGCTCCATCCAACCCCTATCTATAGGGCAGGCAGGGTCAGAATGAATCATGAAACACTGACCGTGATGTTATTCTGTCCATTTGTGCCAATGGATGGTCCTCACATGAGATTAGCCTTAATGTTGAGAGTGGTGTGGGAGCTGTGCCTCAGGGATGGGAGGTTGTGAATTTGGGACACATCGTCAGTAGTGAGAGATACAGAGGGAGATAGATAGATAGAGAGAGATAGGTAGAGAGAGAGGTAGAGAGAAAGAAAGAGAGAGAGAGAGAGAGAGAGAGAGAGAGAGAGAGAGAGAGAGAGAGAGAGAGAGAGAGAGAGAGATAGAGAGCGAGATAGAGATATAGATTGAGATAGAAAGAGAGGTAGAGAGAGGTAGTGGTAGAGGTAGAGAGATAGAGGTAGAGAGATAGAGAGGGTAAAGATAGGGTGGGTAGAGGTAGAGAGATCGAGAGGTAGGTAGAGAGGTAGGTAGAGAGGTAGGTAGTGAGGTAGGTAGAGATAGAGATAGAGATAGAGATAGAGATAGAGATAGAGAGAGATAGAGAGAGATAGAGAGAGATAGAGAGAGATAGAGATAGACAGAGATAGAGAGAGTTAGAGAGAGTTAGAGATAGATAGAGAGATAGATAGATAGATAGATAGATAGATAGATAGATAGATAGATAGATAGATAGATAGATAGATAGATAGATAGATAGATAGATAGATAGATAGATAGAGAGAGATAGAGAGATAGAGAGAGATAGAGATAGATAGATAGATAGATAGATAGATAGATAGATAGATAGATAGATAGATAGATAGATAGATAGATAGATAGATAGATAGATAGATAGATAGATAGATAGATAGATAGATAGATAGATAGATAGATAGATAGACCCCATTCAACCCCTATCTATAGGGCAGGCAGGGGTCATACCATAATGCATCCCTCACCACATAGTAATGGTACTATCATTGGAAACACATCATATCACACTTATTTCCCAGAAGGCGTACTATGACGCTAGGAAGGGGAAAATAAATTCTGGTAGGGATTGAAATGAAGAGGATGAACAAGTAGGATTGTTGTTGTCGACTTATAATGGTCAGCTTGTCACTTGGTTCTCCATTTCGCAATGTTTTTGTATAGTCGTGTCAACTATGGCAGTTTCAGCAGTGGGTCATGGAGAGAGGCCAGCAGCCATGTTATCATCCACAATCCTACCACGCGTCCTGAAGGAAAGGACCGACTGCTTGTGTGCATCCATGCATCTATTAGATCAGTTGCTGAGCACTGCTCTGCACGCGAGTAATCTGCTGCACACCAGCTGCATTCCAGTGCGATACAATTGCAAACTGCAACCGCGATAATATGGATTGTTACAACATAATCTCTTTGCAAATCAACATTGTTTGACAAAAATCTTCTCGTGCTCTTTGCATTGTGGATGTTGTCATGTTTGCCATGCTGGTTTACAGTTTGGGAAAACACAAATATGCTGGTTTGACTGGCTTTATAGTAATAAATATGTATTCCCCCTCTTGTCACAGTGTTTACATTTAACATGTCATGTTGTCATGGTGTATGTCAGTGAGCTCCATTTGAGCAAATGCACCAGCCCTACGTTCACCCAGTTCACTGTACACTGCTCCCTTGTATCCTAGCAACTCCCCCTGAGCCCGCGGCGGGCTGTTACCGTTCTGTCTGGACCTGTGATTTCTCTCAGTTGGAGTAAGGTTACATTCATGTGTGATGTGTATTTGAAAGCCCCCCACCGTTCCCTCCTAACCCCGCCCACCTTCCTTTTTGCCTCCACCCTTGTGCACTGGTGCTGGAGGGAGGTTACGTGCAGCCGAGGCCTTGTTGTCAAAAAGCGTCGGTTCAGATTCCTATTTACCTTCACCCCAAAGTCAGTGGCTATTTGAAACAGGGAGAACTTGAAAGGGTGAAATCACAGCAACTGATCAGTGGAGGTGCTCTGACAAGAGAATCCTATTCGATGTGGTCTGAGAATGAGATAGAATTAAAAAAAGAAAGAATAGAAGAGCAATAGAAACCATTACAAATGGAAGTGAAATGTTTTGACAGGCAAAAAGGGAAATGCAGGTTGAAAACAAAAATGGTGCAAAGCCACCGGCTTTTCTGAATGATGTTGATGGCTCCAATAAAAAAGGTGGGGGAACAGTAGCAGTCAAAAACAAGACATGCATTTTAACACACTGCTGTAGCAGGAATGTAGCAGCGTACTCCACCGCAATGCACGTTTTCAACACTTCATTCACACCGAAGAGCCACTTCAATAATTCATCAGTCATTCTGGGCTCACTGCCTGGGTGCATGCAGCAAGCTGACGGTTTTCAACAGCTTTCAAAGCTCTGTGTTACACAATTATGTCCACGCAGGCACGTGCAAAGCCACATTCTAGATGCTCAGATAAACTTGAAACTCTTTTTCCAAGTTATTTGGGAAAGTCGCAAACACCGTGTTTGGTCTGGGAGAAAAAAAATCTGATGTAATGCTGTTACAACAAATGCGATGGCCATTTTCTATGCTTGAATTGCAAGGATTTGGAAGGAGTCTAATAGCAGCTCACTGTGACCCTTCAATAACCCTTGATATGACCACTCAGCAGCACAGTGCTCACATTCTGAAAGGGAGGCCTTAGAGGGATTTCTGGCAGGGCAGTCGTCAGCCCAGTTTGGAAAAGTGAGGTCATGGAAGTGTTTTTCTTTATTATGTACAGTATGAGTGTTTATGTGCCCACACGTCTTTGTGAGTGTGCGGGCTTTTGTGTGCACATTGTATTTTTCATTTTGCCGGGGGGATATGGGTTGTGAAAGGCTAATTTGGGTTTAAGGGTACTCGGCCCTTGCCAGCCGCACCAACGCGTCTCATATGCCACCATCTCCATCAACATGTGTACTAAAATGAAATCAGCTTCCCTGTCATTCCCTTCGTCAGCACAGCCATGCATTCATCAGTGAATTTAGTGATGGGACACACTTTGTTACCTATTTAGTGGCTCATTGAATGCCTCATTACCTCGGATACCATGCAATTAACCATTTACTGTATTTTGCTTGATACCTTGCTGCTCCATCCATTTTAAAAACACTCCCCACATGTCAAATGAAATAGCAGACTGCAAACGAAAATGTCTTAATCCTCACATTCCTTGAAATGTGAGATATTAAGTATCAACCTTTTAAGGAGGCACAAGGAATATTCCTGTTTTCTTTGCTTTGTTTTAACAGCTTATCGGTGCCATTTTAACCCTAAATTCCTCATTTCTTTGTTGTTTAAACAGTTGCTCCTGATTAGGGTTCAGTTAGAAGCCTTGAAAAAAGGACCGAGGGTTCGCGGAGAGGCCGTTGAAGCATCAATGACACAAATAGCTTTCCACTTTTTCCCCACTTTTCTTTCTTTCCCTCCTTACTTATACTCTGCTGTTTCCACCCTTTTCCATCTGCAATTTGACCTCTGCTATTTTTCATGATGATTCCTGTGTGTTCAAAGGCGGCAGGATGTCAGTAATTGGAAGGGATGTGATGGAACGGGGGGCCCTCCTTGGAGCTTCACCCCCACCCTTATTCCCCCTCCCCCCAGCACAAGAGAGGTCAGGGAGAGCCTGTCTTGCACTGACATGCACGCTTGGATGCCAGCATCCAGCCACAACAGGCCTGAGGCAGCATGATCAGCAGTAGTTCTGTCAAAAGAGGAGCTAAGATAGGATCTGGGGCTGTTTGGTGTCAACCGTTCACTGATTCTTGTTCTAATATCTGTTGTGTTCAACATAATTTTTGTTTGTACAAGCAATACTTTTTTTTCTCTTTTCGACGCCTACCCAAGCTTACCCCTTTCAATCCTGCTGCTGGACATTGCAAACTTCCCCACTGTGGGACCTTTAAAGGAATTTTTATTCTGATTCTTTCTTCTGATTCTGATTTTTTTTGGTTCTTTTGACTTCAAGACGGCGCCGCGGGAGTGGCTGCCTTTCCAGCAGCTCCTATGTTTTGCTTTTCTACTTTCATTTCTTTCACAATTTTGCTGCTGTGAAATGTAAATTTCTCCACTGCGAGACTAATAAAGGCAAATCCAATCCAATCCAATCCAATTCTGATAATGCTGAAGCTTATTTCCCTGGCATTCAAAATGACAGAGTTCTCAACAGGAATTGAATATTATGGCAAATGTGGACTTTGACTTCCTTTTACACTTCCAATAGCTTCCACTGCCCAAAATTTTGGATTGTGTGAATCTGGGAGGAGGTCACATTCCAAATTGTAGGGAAGGTGTTGAATGGGGTTAAGGTCAAGGCACAATTGCTTCAATAACAAACCCATCCAAAGTTTCCTTTCTGGATCTTCTTTCGTACACTGCGGGACAATTCGAACAGTAAAGGTATTTGCATAAACCGCCCTTGAGTCCAAAATGTCATGAAAAGATGAAGAATTAACATTCAGAGGGGAGCTAAGTGGCTATTTTTATCCGGTGACCCATCCATTTTCATTGGGCGTGAGCTGTAGCATATTACAGGTGACTTTGGACGAGAGGACTGGAATGGTTGCCAGCCGGTTAGTGGGCACAGATTGTCCAACCTCCTTCACACTCACATTCACACTTTGGGAATATTTAAACTCTAATAAACTCTGATCAAATTGCTGTGAAAACACAGACTTGCCATCTCACGCTGGGTTAAACCGCATAGGTTTGTGGAGGTGAGGACTTAAGAGGCTACTCTTCCCACATCGGTTTTAAATTAAGGTGCCTGGACTGCATTAACATCAATGGGACCACTGTCATCATTATACTGGATCCATACACAGCCAGACCCATTCATACATGTGCACTGTATGCAATCAAACATGCACTGACAGGCAAGCAGCCTGACGCCTCGCCACATCTCTGTGAATACAAACCTATGGAAACGAAAAAAACAAAAAACAAAAAACAAAACAAGTCATAAGGGTGTGTATAGTCGTGTATTTGTGACTGAAGACACAAATAACACACACTCACAAATATAGAGGGAGACTGTCGCTGCCCTCAGCGTATGTCATCTTGAGCAGTGCACTGCGGTTGAAGGCTGGTGTAGGATGGGGCTTATTTAGAGAAACACCCAGCTGACACATCAGCTTTGGCAAGCCATGACACAGACCTGCCACTGCTCCCCTTAAAAAAAACACCTGGAGCTTTTGTCTGTCTGTGCCATGTGGGATTACACTGGATTAAACTATACAACACCGCCATTCTCTCCAAAAAGAAGAGGAATAAGAAAAAAAAAAAAAAACAAGACCAACATGCCCCAAAATGTGTCATTTCAACGAGGGAAAGGCGATGAGAAGAGGTGATGCAGATGCCGCCCGCTGTTAGTGTCATGTTAGGTCCAAGTGGCTTGTTGTCTTGGTCTTGCCTCTGGGTTGAGCCACAATCTGAAACCTGTCCCCAGGGACATACAACCTCCCGCTGAGTTCACACATCAATTCCCCATACTCCGAAACATGATCTAAAACCCCCTGCCAAATTTTTCACACCCCTCCTAAAATTCACCCAAATCGGAGTGACTCCTCCTCTTTGTCTGTCACCTCGTATGACTCGATTAAAAAAAAAAAACAATCCTTGGGGGATAATCGAATGTTTGACAAACACAAAGAAAACCCTTCCCCCCCCCCACTCATTTACTGTACAGAACACTTACGTTCCAGAACGGTGCCTCTGAAATTTGAATAACATCTTTTTCAAAAGTCTTTAAAAGACTATTTGGAAAAAAATAGAACACACTTTAATCATAGAAAACCCTCCAAGTCACCTGACACGCGATGCACACATAAACATTCTTGGAACCAGTTCTTACGTCTCAGAAATTGTGCTCATATACAAGATGTAAGTGTTGCAGTTTCCCTGTTGCAGTGTTATGTGCATGTACACTGTACTGTACTGTATATGAATCCAATCGTTTTTTGCAACAATGTTTATTGTTTTGTCTGCTGAAGCGTGATGATTTAGAAAATTACTATAAATGCCATGCTATATTAAAGATCCCCCCGTCACATAATGTCATGAAGTCTATATTCAAAGGACAACCAACGTCATTTTTTTTGACACCAAAAAAAACGTTTTATAGCATCTAAAATACCCAAAACACCCAATATATATTTTATTCAAATGCAAAACACTGATAAAAATGACTTAGTGTCCAAAATCTGCCAAAAATTGAACAAAAATTGGGCATTTTCAGAAAGTCCCGCCCCCAGTTCGTGACGTCACGCCAAGACGTCTAGCATTGCTGGAGAATCAAAACAATGGCTTCAGATTCTGAGAATATGCTTTCTTGTTACACATCCAGTTATGAATATGATTCAAATAGTTCTGAAGAGGAAAGCATACATGTTTGCAATCGATTAAAAAAATTATTCCGTGCCATTTTGAGGCAACATTGAGGAGAAATGTCTCACCGAAAAAGGGATTAAATGGCGACCTCCTGTGGCCACCTCTGTTTCCACAGGCTGATAAATTCCTTATATGGAGCTTGGACGGCCTCTTCTGGCGGCTTTTGGGTGCAACACGAGGTCCCCAGACCAAACAAGTACAGCAAAATACATTGACGTGATAGAAGGACCGCTACAATGCGTCTTTTTCTTGGTCAGGGGCATTCCTTTAGTGACGTCACGTATGGACTTGTCACCAACTCAAAAACAAGACTTCCGGAATATTCAGCGCAAGTCTTAAAACGTAAAATATAGCTATATGCGGTGGAATCCCTTACGAAACGAAAATATTGCAATATATTGCAAGATATCATGCAATACATGCAATAATATGTTGAATTGCATTTTCTGACCATATATGTGTATATATTGGTAAATATATTTTAAAAAGTGTTGCAATTGAGACCAAAAAATCGCACTATATTTTTCACATGTAATGGTCTGTATTTACATTTTACAACATATTGCAATATATAATCATATATATTTTAAATTACATGATCTCAGAGTCAGATAGACATGCAGAAGTAGAATTAACCCTACCTCTGCATGAGTTCAATTAGTGAATAAAAATGTTTAGAAATTTATTTTTTCCTTTGATTGTTTTATATATAGTGTTCTGAGCTTGCTCAAATAAATAAAATAAGTGGATAATAGTTTTTGACGAAAATATCGATGACAAAAAACAAAAGTAGTCTTACAAAAATACAATTTATTTGGAGGGTCTACAGAATTGCCATGTACTTTGCCATGAAATTTTCAATTCTCCACACCGGATCTTGGAGGAATACATGCATAGAGGTTTGCAAATTTTGGTAAATCAATGAGCACACATTTTCTTTTGAACAGTGTGACATCAAATATCTGTTTCCTGCCACGGAACTTCCTTTTCAAACAAACTACATTTTCAACATTATTCAGAATACTATGTGATTTATCATACTGTCTCCCAAAAGCAAAGCACCTTCTGTTACCATGTTGCTCTACAAGAATGTAGTAGCATGCGGTGATGATGTTTCCATTCTGCATCAGTACAGTCAAGCTGTTTCTTTTCATTACCCCCGTGCACTCTTGAGAGTAATACAGCTCTCCGTTGACCAGAATTCTCTTGAATATTTTCACAAGTGTTTTTGGAGTGACTGCAAGTTGCTCTTTCATGACCAGTCGCTCTTCACTTGACAGTTCTCGAGAATAATGCAATGCAAACCAAGGGTTACAAATTGATCACTGAGTCGATCTAACTGCTTCATTCTTTTTTTGCCAGTTAATTTACTAAAAAGCTGGATGCATTCGGGAACAGCGTTTTTGAGTGAATTATTTCCTAAAATAGGCAATACTTGAATATATGTGAATTGTTTCATTATTTGCAAAAATAATAATGATTATGATAAAATGTCGGTGAAAAGTCAATGTTCATAGGGTTAAAAACTCAAATTGGTTTTGTCTTTAAATTCCACGAAGCCCATACAAAAAGGATTATCCTTCAATGATGTTTATGAAAAGCGAAAATCTGACGATAGACGATCCAGATAGGTTTTGAGTTTAAACTTGGGGAGTTTAGCCGGTGAATTAAATTTCCTTGAAACAATTCCCTTGAAGGCCAATTTTAGAAAAAAGATTGCTTTATATTTCCCTGTTCAGCGAGCCGGATCTCTACAAATGCCCATGTTCCTTTATTCCCCAGATGTAAGGCATGTTGGTCAACCACTAGTTTGGTAATTAGGTTTAACCTTTTATCAATATTCCAAAAAATACCTGGAACATTTTTTCAATTTACACCTGACCAATAATCTCTTAAAGACCTTCTTAAACAAAGGGCCAATGTTTTTGCCTACCCCCCAGCTTGGTTAAAGAACGTTTCAAAGAGCAGTGAGGGGGGTTTTTAAATAGGGTTACAAAGGGAAATCCATCAAGAATTCAAAAATGGGCATTTAACTACAAAAAGTATCCCTAAAAACAAAAGAATCTAAATTTATCACAAAACACAAGGATATTGTTTGCAATAGAGTGACAAATTGTATGAACCTGGAATGCTTACATTTTCAAGTCAAGAAATAATAAAAATTTACAATTTTATTTTTATTTAATAATACAAATTTTATACAAAATAAGAATTTTTTAAAAATTAGAAGTATTTGAATGGAAGACTCAAGGTTATGCAATTAGTTTTGGATATGGTTAAATTTCGGAAAGTTTAGAGACAAGTAATTTGAAGAATTTTATATTGGACGAACGGGCAAATCGGTTTGAGGCCGACTTTGGAACCCTTTAAATTTCGGTAAAAAATTAAGTTTAATCAAAATTTTTTGACCATTTTAAAGTTCTTGGAACCAAAAATCAATTTATTTTTTCAAAAATTTATGATCTCGATATCATAAATAAATGTTCTTGCTTTAAGGTGTGAAAATGGTTTGTTTAAATGGGTTTGCAGTAAATCAGGAGGATTCATAAACGTTTTGCCAAAAAAATTTTCTGTGAAGGTGTATTCATATCCTTTTTTGGAAAATTTTCATTTGAAATCGGAGGAATTAAATGGTTTAAACAATTTTGCCTTATCAAAGTTTTTCATTTCTCCATTATTCATTGTGTCCAAAATCCAAGTGATTTATTTTCACAGAAGGTGAAAATTACTTCTTTTGTTTTTGAAATTTGACCGTACTTCTGATTCAGGGAAATTTTTAAAATCTGAATAATTAAATGGCAGCAACCACCTTAATGTTATCTTATCAACCAAAAAAGCGTGAAACACCCCCTTTCAAGTTTAATATTAAAATGGATAATTCTATTTAAATACCAATTTTTCTTTTCCCTTTTTTTTTTTTATTTTGAAATTTATTTTATGAAACGTCAATTTGTGAAGGGGAACTATAAATTTGAATACATTATTAATTTAATTTTTTTATAAGAATAATTTAATATTTCAAAATTCCAAAAATTGGAATGGGAATTAGTAAACCAAAAAAGATATTTAAGAAATATTAATAAAATCGTATTGTATTGAAAAAATTGAAAAAACCGCTATTCAAACGTTTCTGAATTAAAATTGACTGGTCATAGAAATAAGAATTGATTAATCGTATTTTCCGGATATTTATGACCAAAATATTTCCATGCTCTCATTTTTTTCAATCTGCATGGGAATGTCTATCAGGTCTTTACCGTTTTCCCTATTCAGTTCGTTTTCCCAGGTAAAGGACCATTTAGTCAAGTGTTGGAAGGTGCCTCAAGCTTTTTACGGTTGGTTTATTTTCTAAAGGGAGTAAGTTAAAGGAAATTTTAAGGAAGGGTAGGGGTTCTATATTTTATTAGTACTGTTTTGTCTGTTTATTTATTTTTTATTATTTAAATTTATATTATAAATTTTTATTATTTAATTTTATTTTAATTTTTAATTTATTTATTGATTTGATTCCATTGCCATTCTTAATTTGGTTTTTATTTAATTTATATTTGAAACTTTTTGGAACATTTTATTTTTGTGCGCCCATCTTAATTTTTCGCTGAATTCAAATTTTTCGGTTTAGGTTTTTATTTTTCCTAAAAACAAATGAACAAATTATTTTCTGCCATGGAAGATTTGGTTGTATGTGGGCCTTCCAAAGTTTTGTTTGGTTTTTATGTTTGGTGCAAAAGCCCCAACCCGTTTTTTTCCTTTGCAAGGGCAAACACCTTTTTTAAGTTGTTTGTTTCCGCTCGGTTTTAAAAATAGACAGATTCATTTATTTCTAACAATCTCATTTAAGCTTTAAACCTATTCTCTTTTTTCAATAAATTTTCATTCCCAAGACAGAATGCAAGTCATAAAAGGATTATCGGAAAAATTTTAATTTCATTTTCAAGTTAACAATATTAGTTGAACAAGATGTTTTACATTGAAGTGGAAGATTAGACACACAAAGTGGCAATTCAAAATCTTTTTGAATTATAGTTTGCTTTGCATCCGGCTGGAGTTAAACCCCAGATGGATGTGTTTTTGGGCCGGCCGAGCCGGGGGTGAACAAATCAACTCTAATTAACCGGGGGTGGCCTTGGGGATTACTAGTGTGGGAAATTTGCCTTAGGTTGAAGGACACATTATTTGTTTTAAAAATCTTACAACTTTGGGTTAAGTCTCTCATTTGGGGCCTCTTTTTGGTGACAACAGACCTGCAAAAATCCCCACCCATCCGTTGGAGAAAACCATCAACAAAAAAATGGCCACATCATGTGGAATACTTTCGGAAGGTTATTCAGGCCCACACCTCAACTTTGGGAGGGAAAAATCATGAACGGAAAACCCCCAAAGTTCCACTTCTTCCGTAAACAGTGAGAATTTTGGGCATGGGACCCAAAGGCAACCAAATGTGTTTTGTTTGGCCCTCACTGTGTAACTCAGTATTTTGGAATCCCTACTTCAAACCTAAAATGTTTTGATCCTTAAAATCAAACCACAAATTTTGTCTTCCCAATTTAAAACTAAATAAAAAGACATCCTTTTTTTTTTGTAGACTTTTTGAATTCCATTTAGGAAAGGCTTAAATGATAAAGAGGCGAATGTGAAAAAGGTGGGGTAGTTTTTAACTCGGGATTGAGTCCTTACTAGTTCCAATTCCAGGGCCTATTCCTTTTAGGCACCACAAGGAGGCAAAAACCAATTATGAAGCCAAACTCCTGGTATTCCAGCTTAACGTGGTCTACAGAACTAAGTAATTAACAAACAAAGAACGCATGGGACAAGACACAGATAAATTAAAAGCCATACATGTAGTCCGCCAGAGAATTCTTTGGGTTTTCCCCATGTTTAAACTGAGACTAAAGGAAAAGAAAGAAAAGAAAAATTAAATTAAATTTAAGCACCATTTAAAAGCCAAGACCAAGATTAAAAATTTGAAAAAAAATATATGTGAAAAAAATTCAACTGCTGATTATTGCAACTGGTTCCATCTCTAATCAAAATCAATGAAAAGGTATGGTTAGTAAATGCCTAATATTGTCCTGAAAACAATCTGAAAATTTTACATTTGTTTTTGCCTTGAAGGTGTTCTGTCCCACATAAATAATTATAAATGCCTTAATTAACATAAAATGTTTCATGTCCCAATTTAAAGCTTCAAAAAGTTTGTAATTTGATTATGTAGGGCTTAATCTTTCTGCATGCCCTATTTTTGTTTCAAAACACCTTTTCTCAAAGTGTCATTGCGATAAATAAACCTACAGCCTGTTCATTTCAATATTATTGAGTTGGTGGGTGGTTTCTGTTCAGTTGCTGCATAGTTGTTTTTGTTGAATAGATAACTTTAAATGTTCATTTTTTTTAGGTCTTAAAAACGTTTAAAATAAAATTCTCAATCGCTTCAGAAAATCTAATTGGTGGTTACTAGAAGTGACATTAAGGGAAATTAAATTGTAAAGTTATTGAAAGGGGATCTGAAAAAATTGTGACGTTTACTTCAGAATAGTTGCAGGAGGACACATACACACGCACGCGCACACACACACACTGTTGATACGTCACAATCCCAGTAGGGGGGCCATATTCATAGCCATTTTCCCAGGCAAAAAAAATCGTCCGAGGACGCCACTGACAATTAAGCAAGATGACTGGGATGGGTATAATCAATGTTTTTCTTTTCCACAGATGCTGTTGTAGCAGAATTTCCAACGGCCAAGAAAGCGGATTTGAGAAAGTCCATTAACAGTCGTATCTGTGAGCTTCGACACCAGATTAAGCTCAAAACTTTGAATTTTTGATTATACACATTTTTTATTTATTTTGGATGGTTTGTGTATTTGTTAAAGTTTACAAAAAATGTATTTTTCATAAGTGGATAAAGGGTTGCGTACAATTTGGACAATTTAATCAAAACATTGCTATTTAAGTTGTCATATGAGTATATCCACTTAGGTATTGTGTGAACGCAGTTATAGTGTTGCAAAAGGTATGTAATTTCGGTTCAGTTTTTTTTTTGTTTAAATGTTTCACTGAATATATTTAAACCTCAACAGAATTAGTTTTTTTGTGATGATGAAAAATAAAGGATGTTTTTGATACACCCAGTTTGTGTTTAGTGTTTAAAATGAAAACATGCTCATTTATGTATGTTTTCATATAATTTACAGATATTCACAATGTATTTTATCATATATTAAACATGTATCTGTATGTAGTTGTGACATATATTTCCATATAATTTTACATACATAAAAATACATTTGTGTAAGCTCTCAGTCGTACAGGAGTGGTCCATCGATGAGAAGGTTTCTTCAGCCGTCATCTGAAACCTTCACTTTTGTACAGATGACGGCTGAAGAAACCTTCTCATCGATAAAAATACATTGTATCATATATTCCTACATACATCACTAATATATTGTCTAATATATGTAGTAATATATGGTCGTAGTTATTTATAAATATAAAATTGCATATATTGTGTACTATATAAATACATATATTACGAGTTATTTTTGAATATATTGCAATATATATGGAAAGCGGCAATCATTTGCATATTTTGCAATATATTACACTGTATAAAAATATATTGAACAATATATGATTTGACAATATATAATATATGGGGAAATACCATTGAAAACAATATATTTTTATATTATAATATATTACATTGATGTAGAGGAAAATATATTTTGTTTCGTAAGGGATCTTATTAAAATACGCCCAGTAGAAGTCATTTGAAGCCATTTTACAAATTATGGACACAACTTGTCGGGTGACGTCGGTTGTCCTTTAATGTCATGCAATTTGGGGCATATGCAGAAAAAAAACTATTCATATTCACACTTTGGGACAATTTAGATAAAATTTTCCTTACATGAGGCATGTGTAGAAAGCAGAGCTTCATATCCAGAATTGTCTAATTGTGAGGCAGTTGGCACGACTGCCTCTCCGATCATTGCTGCAATTCTAAATTGTAATTTGGACTTGTTTGTTGAACAGATTCCTTAAAATCACAGTGAATAACACTTGAGTTGAGTAGTAAGCTTCATGGTCTACCAATTTTGAATCTATGGAAACGTGGACATATAGTTGGTCCATATTTCCAAGAAAGTGATTTCGAGTTGATTATTATGATGCATAGATTCATGACCAGGTGGAATGAAAAGCAGTAGGACCGTGAAGTGTGAATAAAAGACAGTTTGAGGCGAGCCGTGATGGCGAGGTCAGAGTATATATCTACCTGCTAGTCTCGTGGAGAGGCTGTCAGTTACCTCTTGCTGCCAGCATCCAGCAGACCTTTTGAGAGACTTCAAGTGGAACATCATCTGACTGTGAAGCTCTCACCTTACACTGTAATGAACAGCCGCTGGAAACCAATCTCCTTACTCCTGTTCGAGCAGTATCATTTCATCTTGATTGTTTATCACTTGACCAAAACGTATACAGCTGAATAAGGGATGATACATCTGTTTGAAATCAATCTTTGTGCTCTTGATGAAGACTCCCAAGTGGAGAAGAGTATTCATGACCTGAGCAGGCAAGAGAAAAGCGTGCACATAACAGGAAGGGAATTCTTATTAAAATCCAGATACCTGAGCTCGCAACCTGAACCCAGGAGAAAGAGAAAACCTCATCCCAGGGGGCTGGTATAGACGACTCTGACCCATGTGAAAGACAGAAGACAACCGGATGAGGTTTCACTTCAATAAATAGTTGAGCCCTGCTGTTTTCTCATCTTTTTTTTGTTTACTAGGCTGTCCCACAAATCACCAGAACAAATTGGGCCATCTTTCTGATGATTACATAATGGTTTATATATTGGTTTCAAAAACAATATATTAAAAAAAGTCTCAGAATCTGCACTGCGGGTTGGTATTCAATGTCTGTCCATTCCTTTGTTATCTCTTCCTAACTGGAAAGCAGTCAGTGAAGTGGAAGGAATGTGAGGTATTTCCAAGGTCTGACAGGGGTGTGTGAGTGTGTGTGTGTGTGTGTGTGTGTGTGTGTGTGTGTGTGTGTGTGTGTGTGTGTGTGTGTGTGTGTGTGTGTGTGTGTGTGTGTGTGTGTGTGTGTGTGTGTGGGGCTAAAAGAAATTTTACCCAGCATTCAAGTTCACCACCGCCTGCCCCCACCCACATGCTCTTGCACACAGACAAACCCGGACTGATTTAACAAAGCAGGAGAGGGGAGGGGGTGATTATAAAAATCATAATTAGTTTCCAGGGATTACCAGTGTGCAGATTTGATGAGTGCAGAAAACACAAACAGCTTGAAAGCATGATTATCACACTGCACATGTATAGTATAACATTGGGGTTAATAAACGAGATGAAACAAACGCCTTAAAAGTCCATAACCTCCGTCCGCCTGCAAGAAGATTCTGGCAGCGGCAAAATAATGAGGACTGAAAAATGTTGTTATTCAAGAGGCATATTTAATCATACTCGGTTTTATGCATCTCTGTACATCTTCAAAATAAAACATGATGAATTGCACACACAGATGAATCCCCTACTACAAATGTAAAAAATGCAAAACTAAAAATGCAAGCTTAGTGTTCAATGATAAGTTTTATTTTTATTTTCTTCAATCTACATTGTGCCGCTTGCACTCCCCTCTCCATCCACCAGTGATGCGCGGTGACGTTCATGGCTGGTGAGGCACTGACGTCATCACAGTCAGATTTACAAACATATGAACTCCACAGAGTAGCTTATTCACCATTTGATTGGCAATTGTTAACGTGTTTTGTTTAAAATGTCATGTCAGCGTTCTTTATATACTATATACAAACTGTAGCATAGAAAAAAGAATTACAAAATGCTACTATCGTGTTACCTTTACTTGGAAATGAAATCCAAGTCTCTCTGTCTCAATGGAGATCACTGCCAGTGAAGAAAGTCGTCCTTGATCAGTCCTGTTCCAACTGTATATTTTCAGTCTTTTGTGCTGAGAATGATCGCTCCACTGATGCTGTAGTAGCTGGAACAGTGCTGGAGCAACTTTGTCGCTTCAGGAATAGTTTCAATGAGATCCTTCTTGGACAAAAACTGAGAAGCTGTCCAGGACATTTACATTCATCCCTCGCCGTTTGTGAGCTATACAGTCGGTGTCTTCCTTCAATTATTATCTCCTGCTCCGATTCACTTTAGGTATGTAATCCACCATTCTGAAAACAAGGCCAAGCAACACGAAAAAAGGACTGGATGGTTGCACTTAACTTGCTGTTTACTGTAACTTGCTCTCACTAATTCTATTATTCTGCAGCCGAGGAGTCGCGAGAAGATTCTCTAATCACCAGCGCCCCCTGTCAAGAGGCAGGAGAAATGTGTGCCTCAGCGATGCACACAGTTAATAATGATAAAAATAAAATAAAATAAACACTGTGGTACAGTGTTTATAATGTACAGTGACTGTACATTATATACACCAGCTAAACTGTAGAAATTTAGTTCATATACTAAAAGCATTTGAACACTAAGAGCGATATGCAGAGGGACAGCAATGCGGTCTCACTGCAGAGCAAGCCAACACAGTTAGCATAGTGATTGCGCAATATGTGGTGAGGCTCAGCCGGCTGCTGATTCACCGCTCGTCTCCACTTAATATTTGAACGGTAAATGTGAAAATTCAGCGATTTAAAAAAAAAAAAAAAAAAAATGGTGAAGTTAAATGGAAAAGAATGTTAAAGTACAAATCATTAAATAAATATAACTGTTTAATTTATTTTGTCATTTGATATTATCCATGACAAAATATATATCCATGATGACAGGTGAGGCACAGCCTCACCTGCCTCCCCTGACTGCACATCACTGCCATCCATCCATTCCCCTTCGCTTAATTAATGCCTTGAATGGAAATGACCTTTTTGATCGTGCCTGTGCTTGCAGCAAGATTCATATATGAGGTGGCCCATTTGGTAAGCTCATTGGCTGCTATCACATTTCAGGTCAATGACCCCAATGACCAGACAGCAGCACATAGCAGGGATGAACGTGCAGGAGAAATGAACACCAGCACAATTTCTTCATTGGCTGACTGCTGGGACGTCTGGACGGGATGATGGACAGATGGAAGGACATATTGACGGATGGATTTAAGCCGTCTGCTAAAAGCAGGTCTCATAAAAACACTCTTTGATATGTGCAAGTCAGGGTCGCAAGTTCAAAAACAGGGGTTGATAATTTTACATTCAAGTTTAACAAGTGAAAGCAGTAAATTAACTCAAACTCCCCTCTCAGCTTTCAACTGGTCAGTACGCACATAAGAATGTGTCATTCAGGTGATATTGTAATAAGCGTGATATTGTAATAAGCGTTTACAAAACGGGAGACACTTATACCAGTCACAAAATCAAACAAATGCACAATTCATATATTGTCATGATCTGATTGGCGACCAACAGGTGGCGCCGTCGGCCCCTCCTGCACATGCACAGGTGCTGGTCGCCCCGATCAGTGGTAGACTGCCACGTTCGGATTGGCGACCAACGGGTAGCGCTGTCAGCCCTGCCTGCAGCCTCGCAGGTGCTTGTCGTTCCAATCAGTGGCAGTCAATAAGACTCCCGGCACGACCATTCGGAGTCGGGTCATTGTATGCATTGTATGCAATTGTATGCATTGTGCATGCATTGTATGCTGTGCATGTGTTTGTTTCATCTTGGCAGACTTTTACTCTTGGTTTTTCTTTTGATACTTTGTATTTTTCTGTTCAAATGATTTTAACGTTTTAGATTTTGTTCCTGTTGACTTTATTTTATTAAAATTTCTCAAATACAACCTGCTGCTCCCTTCTGCCTGCTTTTTGGGATCCACAACTGCCATCACCACCTTGCAAATCGTGACATATATAAGCTGAATGTTCTTTGTTTTGTTTTTTGTTTTGCTTTTCTTTAACAGCCTCTCGTGTGTGTGCTTCGTTGTTGGTGAATCAGACCTCATCTTATTGTGCTGACATGCCACTTAATTGCGCAACAACAACTTGGAAGTCAAGGATAGAACTGATTTATTGAGGGATATTAGTTGTTGTTCTCAATTACATAGTTCGCTTTACTCATCGGTTTATCTGCCTGCTGAAAATTAACTGGTACACAAGAGAGGAATTTGTTGTGGTCTAAAATAAAGCTAACTACGGTTCTGCTTATGTTGTGAAAAATGCGGTTCCCTTTATCAAATAGCGGCGCAATGATTCAAAGAGACTTGTAAAAATAGCACTTCACATTGATGACAATTGAATCATCAAATATTTATGTTAATATTATCAATGCAAATAAGACCATGAGAGTAAGAAGTGCAAGTTAAACACTCATGATTTACACAAACTGGCAAATACTCGGGCAAGGCTACAAAGGTACAAAGCACAAAAAAAATGCTTCTTCGTCAATGCCCACTTATTGCGTTTGTCTGAATGTTTCACAGTCAGGCGTTATTCACTTGAATTGTGACTGAAAAAGGTTCAGATTAACTGAAGTCAGCGTGAGCCACATAAAAGCCAAAGTGTGACGGGTTCCCAGTTGATCTGTTTTTATTTTTTAGTTCAGTAGTTGTCAAGTAAAACAGACAACAAACAAATAAACAGTGACAAAACTGCACAAGCATAAGTAACAATGACAACAGGACAGAACAAGTAGAGCAGTGCCTTATGAAAACAGGTGACCTGTAGTTTCTACAAATAATTTCTTCTCAGCCTGAAAGACATACATGAAATAATATTATTTCAACTTTATTTTCGGTATCATTCAGGCTGTCAGTCAGGCTTCTCAATTCTCAATAATCACATGTGAGAAAAAAAAACTGGACTCCTGTACTGTAAATATGTGTTGATGCAATACAGCTACATACAGTATATCAATATACCTTTTCTTGATACTTTCACGATTTACATTTTTTTATGAACCGGTTTTGCACATTTACAGTATACACCTCAGTCTGATGACATTTTTACGATGCATAGAAGATCTTGTTTTTTTTTATCCATTCACCCCCCCACCCCATCCCCTTTTAAATTGCTGCTGCTGACTGCAAATTTCCCTATTGTGGGACAGTTAAAGATTTTCTGATTCTGATTCTCCCTTTATTAGGTATTGGCATTTTGCAACTGTTGGTCTGTCCCTACACACGAAAGCCACCCTCAGTGGAGTGTGTTCCTGCTGTGCATTTATGCAAGAGACTATTTATTTATTTATTTATTGCCTGTTTGACCCACATGTTATTTGAGGATATTTCATCCTGTGATTTTTACACTAATTCCTAATTGTATTACTCCTCTGTGGTTAATCAAACGCTACAGTGCCTCTGTAATTTGTCCAGGATGATCTGCCTATGATTTAGTCTTGGAAATTTGATTTTTTTTTCAGACAACCAACGCACAGTTCTTTATATTGCTTACTTCAACCATCATTTTCTCTCATCTTTTGTACGTACAGTAAACACTCTCTTTCCTTCGCTCCACCTTTCTCTCTCCTTGGATCATTAGCATGTTGCTGATGGGGGTCGGTCATCCATTGAGCGGTACAGGGAGGTTTGGCCCGGGCTGTAGCGGGCCTGTCAGGGCAGGTCATTAAGAAAACGACAGGTCGGGGAATACACAGACAAGGTTGATTGGTTTCCTGCAGCCGTCAGCAGAGCCCTGCAGCATCTTTTGACCCTGTGAGCCCCATCTATCCTTCACGCACACATGCATGCGCACCTGCACACGAGGAAAACACACACACACACACACACACACACACACACACACACACACACACACACACACACACACACACACACACACACACACACACGCACACGCACACGCACACGCACACGCACACGCACACACACACACACACACACACACACACACACACACACACACACACACACACACGCACACGCACGCACACACACACACACACACACACACACACACACACACACGCACGCACACACGCACACGCACACGCACACACACACACATCACAAACTATGTGTCTACTAAAAAGAACAGAAAGTCAGTTTATGTTGTACATATACACGCCCTTGCACACAACTCAAATGCTCAAGTTTTTGATTTTTTGTGTGTGTGCCACAATTCACTACGACAGCAATGATTGTCTCATCTCATTTTCCGTACCGCTTATTCCTCATTAGGGTTGCGGGGGTTGCTGGAGCCTATCTCAGCTGTCTTCGGGCACGAGGCGGGGGACACCCTGAATTGGTTGCCAGCCAATCGCAGGGCACACAAAGACATACAACAGTCACTCTCACACTCACACCGAGGGACAATTTGGAGTGGTCAATCTGCCTGCCATGCATGTTTTTGGAATGTGGGAGGAAACCGGAGAAAACCCACGCGGGTCTGGGGAGAACATGCAAACTCCAGCAATGATTGTGCACAACCAAAAAGCCCAGACTAGATCCCAGAAGGTCTTCATAAATCAACAAGAAAATATATCACAATTTCACGCTTGGAGTTCGTGCCGTAGTAACAGACCAAAATGAACCCTGTGAAGTTAACTGTTGTTTTCTTCATAGGTCACGTGTGAGAATGTTCGTATTTGGCCAACGGAACATTCCGTCATGCGCACAAAGATGTAATGCTGCCCAGCATCCATCCCTGTTGTCTGATGCAGTGTGAATGTCAAACCCACAGGCAGTGACGTGTGGCGTCTTTCCACCTCACCATGCTTCCAGTCCCCCTCCCCAAGGTGACCCTCCCACCTCAAGCAACCGCGGCTTACCTGATGAAAAAGTCTACTGCCTGGCGCCTTTTTTTCTCAAATAAGCCCTACATTAATGTTACTTCAAATGTCAAACCCAGGGTTGTTAGTGCAAATGTGTATGTGGCCAGTGGGCTCGTGCATTGCGTTTTGCGCTAACTTGTGTCACTGATGCACACATCCTCTTTCATCCCTTAGTGTAATCAGATGCATTAATGTGTAAAAATGTCATTTAGCACAACACATCCCACTGCAGGCTGCTTAGTAGATGCTGATAGACATAGAATTTGAGTGACAGGCTCCGGCTGTGGCCTGTCGGTGAATGCCAAAGATACACCAGCGATTCTGTGTATGAGTGGGCTCAATCACGAAGACGGTTTCCTTCTTGTTGAAAAGGACTGCAGTGATCACACTCCCACTAAATGGCACTCGAAAATACAACAACACGAAAGGTAATTCGCAAACTGTACCATTAACCCTGTGCGGTGACGTTTAATGCACACTATAATTGCTAATGGGACCTGTCTTTGGGGTGAAATGGTGTTAACCTCTGATCAACCCTAGGTCAACCACTTATAGCCAGATAGAATTCATTACATTTCAAGCACTTCATCATCAACATCTGACCTAACAATTTCATCACCGTGTCAATGAAAAAGACAAAGGCAATGGAACCCGCAAAAGGCATTCAATGCACGACATGCTTTTTCATTATACATTCACCTGAATATGTGGTACACTCCAAATGTGTACGGATGGAAATACACACACATAGAGAATATTGTGGGGACCCACAAAAAAAGAAAGAAGAAAAAAACACAGCCACCAAAGTAACTTGAAACTGACAAGACTATAATTTGCCACAATGCATAATTATGAGTCATAAACGCCACTGCGAGAAGGTCCTTTGGTCAGATAAAACAGAAGCTTTTTGCAATGTAATATTAATGAAGAAAAGCAAGAAACACACACCAAATGCGAAACATGGAAGAGGCTGCTTTCTCGGTGATGCTTGTTTTCATCCGCCACCGGGATTGTTGACTCCCAGTATTGGACAAAGAAATGTAACGTTAACCATGGAGTGAAATGTGCTGCTCACAATGTTAGACTCAGCTGCAAGGCCTAGGTTCTCCACCTCGATCTTCTTTTCCTTTTGGCTTTTCCAATCAGCGGTCGCCACAGCGAATCAGTGTCCTCCATCTAACCCTGTTTTGTGCATACTCTTCTCTCACACAAGTTTTCTTCATGTCCTCTTTCACAACATCCATAAACTTCCTCTTTGGTCTTCCTCTTTGTCTCCTCCATGGCAGTTCAAGGCTCAGCCTCCTTTTCCCAATATATTTACTCTCTCACCTCTGGAGATGTATAAACCATCTCAGGCTCTCCACCCGGAAAATTATCCAAAACACACAGCCAAAAATATTAAAGAGTACCAAAGAAGTAAACATCGTCCTACTCTGAACAGACCTGATCTACATTTTATGGAACATTCATGGAAGGAGCTGAAACATGACACCCTTCAAATCTAAGGCAGTTGGAGGAGTTGGATCACCACGGGGTGGTCAAAATAAGATAATGTATGTAATGTACAATAGGTGTCTAAAGACTGACACACACTTCGTTTTCTTTTCTTTTAACAGACCTCACGCATCAGGATAGAACATCGGGCACTAACATGTTTTGATCTAGTTGCGTTCAGAGTGATCTGTTAATCTCAACATAGAACGCCACATAAGCAAAAAAAAAAAAAAATCCTCCAGCACCAGATTAGAATTCAGTCCTCTGAGTCAGAATTACGAGTGATTACATTTGATCTGAGAAACCTGAAGACGAGCCGACACTTATGAGCCCATGTTTGCCGAGTGTTTCCAAAGAGAACTGGAGGTGTGAGCGTTGAAGATGCCGAGGTCAGCAAATTAATAATTTGCTTTGAAAATATCCCTGCCATTCGTGAGAGCGACATGTTCATAGGGAAAAAAACTCAGACATTAGGCATTTTGTTTTATTTACCACTGTCCCATTGTTAGTCAGCCAGGATATATAGCCAGTCATGTCCTGTTTTCAGATGATCAGCCAGCTACGAAACAGTAAGAGATAGAGCCTGATTACAGTGATACCTCGGTTTACGAACCCCTTGTCTTACGAACGTTTCAGTTTACGAACGTTACATTTATGAAAATTTTACCTTGGCATACAAACATTACCTTGGAATACGAAGTTTTTTCGTACACGGAGCTGACTCAATGAGTGATGCGTCGTTCACGAACGAGCCTGTTCTTCTAACAACAAAATGGCAGCCGACTGTTTTTGTCCTCTATTCCCCGCCCCAGTCTTCGGTTAAAGCCACGTGATTGGTCAAGAACGCAGCAGTGAGGGGGGGGGTTGGTTTAAACATTAGGGTTACATGCAAGGTTAAAGTATCCCATCAATGAATCTCCAAAAATAACCTGCGCAAGCCATCTGTACACTTGATGCAAAAAGCTATCAACCCAGCTAAACAGAACACAATTGAAGAACTCGATAAAATTATCACAGACAAAGCACCTACAAGGGATCATTCCTCATGATGGTGACAGAAGAAGGTTGCGTTCCTCATCAAGTGTTTAATGCTGATGAAACCGGCCACTCCATTCCATCAAGCCATCAACGACCATCAGAAAGGTAAATAAAACGACTTTATTATACAATACAGTTTATTTATTTAATTATAATACCATAGCAAATTTATTATACATAAAATAAGGTATATTTTGTGTTTTAAGGCTTAGAAAATTAGAAAGTAGAAAATTATGTTTTATGAGGACCTGGCAATGGATTATTCTCATTTTAATGGTTTCCTATGGGAAATTATTTTTTGAGATACACACTTTTCGCCTTACACACTCTGTCTGGGAACAGAGTGTGACAGAAGTTTGTAAGCCAAAGTATCTCTGTATTTGAATTGGGTGTTCTACTCCTTGGAGAGCTGGAGAACAAGCATGACAGCTGCCCTTGAGGACCGACTTTGGACATCCCTGATCTAAAGTTTCGGTAATACAAAATTAAGTTTAGAGTCAAGCAAGTTTTTTTGACCATTTTTTAAGTCATTTGGACCAGAAAAATAAAGCAATTTCTGATTTTCATTTGTCAACGTCCCTTATGATGATCTCTGAGTCATACATAAATATAAATGTTCTGTGCTGGTTAAAGTGTGACAAACTGAGGTTTGGTTTAAATTCAATAGTTTGGTGCCAGTACAATTCGAGGAGGGAATGTCATTAAAACGTGTTTAGCTTTTCAAAGAGGAGGATAGATTGCTTCTGCTGACATGTTGCTGTATTCATCATCGACTCTTTTTAGAGTTGAAAGAAATTTCTCATGTTGTCACAATGCGGATGGAAGTTAACATGCTGCCTTATAACATATTTACTTGGCAATCTGTATGCAAAAGAGTCCATTTTCACTATTTCTCCATTGATTACAATTGTGTCCATTCCTTTCAATACCCAGTGTAGTTTTATTTTTTCATTCAGAATGGTAGCAACAATTATGTCCACTTATCTATTTTGTTGTTTGTGCTAATGGTAGTGATCCCTGATCACTATTCCATTGATGTCAGGGAAATGGGTTTTAAGACACTCTGACTACCATAACATGGCAGAGCAGACCAGGCGGCAATTAAGATGTTATCTCATGACAAACCAGACAGAAAAAGCGTGTGAAAGACACCCACAGCAGCACATTTCCAAGTCCTGTAATGATTAAAAATGGCGATCCAATTCTATTTCGGATACATCCACTCAATTGTTTTCTTTATCTTGCCCCTGTTATTTCCTTCTTTTTCTCAGTCGTGAACAGCACTTGTACTTGTTGATGACAACGTTCATATTCGACCATTGATGAACCCGTTGGGGATGTCACTATACATTTATTACAATTAATGGAATAATCAAATACAATTTTATTTTATATTTATATTTTATTTATATTATATTATCAGAATCAGAATCAGAATCAGAATACCTTCATTCGTCCCGCAATGGGGAAATTTGCAGTCCACAGCAGCAATTGAAGAGGGATGGGGTTGGGGTGGGAGTGAGAGGATAGAAAACAAGATATTCTAAGCATAACAAAATAAAAATGTCAACTGTATACTGTGCAAATGTAGATGTGCAAAAACCGTTCTATAAACAAGACTGTACATAGTGCAGAATCAAGAAATGCATTTAGATACAGTAAAGTCTCGTTATATCGATATTCAAGGGAGTCCGAAAAAATATCGATATAACCGGGACTATCGATATATCCGACCCTGTTTGCATGTAATTTTCTCCGTGCGTGCATAGAAATAGTATCGATATAACCGGGACTATCGATATATCCGATATCGATATCACGAGACTTTACTGTATATTGCAACAACCCATATTTACAAGTGTCCATTTTTTTTTTCCCACATGTGATCATTGGGAATTGTGAAGCCTGACAGCAGTCGGTAGGAACGAGCGGCGGTACCTCTCCTTCTTGCAGCGCGGGTGTAATAGTCTCTGGCTAAAGGAGCTACCCAGAGCTGTCAGGATGGGCAGGAGGGGGTGGGAGGGGCTGTCCGTCATAGCTTTTAGTTTAGCTAGCGTCCGTCTGTTGTCTGTTATATTATATTATATTATATTATATTATATTATATTATATTATATTATATTATATTATATTATATTATTTTATATTTATATTTATATTTTATTTATATTAAGTGTATTATAAGACCATCTCCACTTGCCATTACTTTAATTTTGTTTATTTTATTTAGAATTGCTTAGTGATTCTGAAACGTTTTGTATGTGCAATACTTTATTTTTATTTTTGACTCGCCCCTACCCCGCACCCCACCTCCTTTAAATTTTTCTGCTGTTGATTGCAAATTTCCCAATTGCGGAACTATTAAAGGCTTTCTTATTCTTATTCATATTATTTGAAAACAACAATGAAACAAAATTAACTCATTTACTGCCATTGACGAAGTTATTCTGGAATTGAAAATATGACATAGAGCGCCATTCCCAAATGTATTTGTTTTTTGTTTTTTCATGTTTGGGTGCTAATAAAGCTCTTCCCATGACCTCTAGCGATTTTTTTCCCTTCTGCAAGGGGGCAGCATTTCCTTTTTTACATGTTTGCGCTTTGTTCCAGCTTCAGCTGTTAAAGCGCTATATAAACCAATATGTACAGATTGCATTGTATTTTCTAGACACTCTCATTTCAAGCTTATATAACTGGTTTTTCAATTATTTTCCAAAGGCGAAGAGGATGTCAGCAAATGTCTCCAAGAACGAGGACAGTAATCAGAGAACAAAAGGCTGAAATCAAAGGAGTTGGGATATTGTAAGTTAAACAATGGTTTAAAACCGTTAGTTGAAACTTCAAATTGTTGTTTGACCATTGATTAGTGGCTAATTTTGGATTCATTTTGACACTTCGACAAGCAGTGAAGAAATATCCAAATGACGACTCATCTCCATGTGGCAAATTCATCTAATTTTCTTTTTTGTCGATTAACATAGTTTGCTTGCATCAACAGTGCATTAGTGTAGATGCCCCAGATGTGAATGTGTGATTTTAGGGCCGAGCAGCGAGACGGGGCAGGTGAACAATATCAACTCTAATTAACGGGGCGGTGGCTCCTGGGCTGTGGAGTTACAGAGATGAGTCGTCAGGGACTCAAGGTGCCTGGCTCAGTGGAGAAGACACAGAAAAACAGCTTTAATTGGTGTGGGTTATTTATAGAAACAAACCTCTTTCAAGGTTAGTGGGTTAAGTCTGCTCAGTCCTCTGTGGGGACCGTCATGTTTAGTGGTGACAAACAGACTGCTGCCAAAAAAGCTGCCCCACCTTCCTATCCCGTTGGAGTCATATAACCGCATCTACAAATACATAATGGCCACATCTATTTGTGGAAGTACTTTCGGAAGGTATTGCAGCATTTCCCACACATCTACAATCATTGTTGACGTGAGGGACAAGAGAAGTCATGAACGCTGAAGAAACCCCATCAAAAGATTGGCACTACATCTTTGCGTAAACAGTGAGAATTTTTGGCAACATGAGCATCGCGGCACTCGCAGAAGCGCCACACCAACCAGTGTGTTCTTGTTTGGCTTCCCGTACACTGTAGTAGTGGGATACTCAGTGAGTTATTCCTGGAATACCACTAACCGTTTCATGAACCTCAATGATGTATGTTTTGTGAATCCTTGCAAAATAAGGCATTAACTACAATTATTTTGTTCTCTCCCATTATCTTAAAACTAAAATACAAAAAGACAATCCTTTTTTGTTTTTATTCGATTACAGCACCATTTTATGAATTGCGACATTAGTAAGGAAAAGGCTCAAATGAAAAGTGGCAATGCATGGCTGGAATAGTAAAGGTGGGGAGGTTATCTTTCAGTTGAACTCCTCATTGGAGGTATCTTCATCTGACGTCCAATCCTCCCGAGGGCCCCTACTTCTCCATTTCATTAGTTTGTCAGCCTGCACGAAGGATTGTGCATTAGGCCTTTAATTTAGTGGATAGCCAGAGGCTGCCTGTGTGATTCTCAGCTTCAACAGACTGGAATCTAACTAGGATCAGCTAAGCTAAACTTAATGCAGCCACACACACAGACACGCATGCGCGCACACACACAGACACGCGCATACACATTCAGACACACGCATACACATACACTGTAGTCCTGCCAGAGAATTCTGATGGTGTTTTTTCCCCTCCATGTTAGTAATGAACTTGGATGACTAAAAAGGAAGAAGAGAACAGAAAATGAAAATAAGATTAAATGATTCACAGCTTCAAGGCAGCCCAGTAGAAGAGCCCAGTAGAAGTGTCCATGAGCTCACCGTGATACGCAGAGCACTCAGCATTATCACAGAGACAAAAAAGACACATCTAAAATACAATCTACTATTGCCAGCCCATTGACTGAACTTTCAGTCTTTGAGAAATGCAGTACACCATAGACCTGATTTTTGAAGACCTCAAATAGAAGTTGTCAAATGTCATGAATGATATCTTTGGCAAAAAAAACAATACACCATAATAAACTTTGCTTATAGATTTAAAAATATTCACAAGATATTACTTTGCATTATTATTTACAACGCACAAGCATTTAAGGTGCAAAAAAATAAAATAAAATAAAATGCTCAAAATCAGCTATCGCAATTTCTCTAAAATATGCTAAATCACATTGATTGTGCCAAATATATATATATATATATATATATATATATATATATATATATATATATATATATATATATATATATATATATATATATATGTACATTATATAAAAATTTCCTCAAATCGTGATTCTGACAAGTTTCGCGCTTTATGTAGCGCGGATGGTTGTCGGCATGGAATAGCTTTAAGAGCGAATGCTTTGAAGTGAAAAATGAAGTTATGCAATTTTCAATTGTTAATGGATGACAAATATACCAAGTTACACACACACACATACACACACAAATCTTTGGCTTCAATTATATTGGTCACTGTTCTTTAGTTTAAATGTTCTTTAGTTTAAATCATCCGGTGTTACTTGCATATAAAACATGGCACAACACACACCTGGAGAAAAAACACTCTGTAAGTGAGCGGCATTTGTCATTGGCAGTCTGCTGAAATGAACCAGTCGCAAGAAAATGCAGAGATGAAAGAAGTTTGGTCAGAGATGACTGGTTCCGTCCGTCCAGAACATGTTATTGAGCAATCATTCAGAAGCTGCAAAATTACAAACAGTGATAGACAATACACCATAATAACCTATGCTTATAGATTTAAAAATATTCACAAGAGATTACTTTGCATTATTATTTACAACGCTGACACTTTGCACGAGCCTTAAAGGTGCAAAAAAATAAAATAAAATAAAATGCTCAAAATCAGCTATCGCAATTTCTCTAAAATATGCTAAATCACATTGATTGTGCCAAATATATGTACATTATATAAACATTTTCCTCCCACAAAGTGCAAAATAAACTGCGGTTTCACAGCCATTTAACACATTTGGCAGCTGCAATTCTGGTTATGTCTGGCAAGTCGACCAGCTTCCACAACGAGCAATCAAATTTACACCCATTTCTACACAGTCAAACCTTGAGTAAAACAAGTCCAACCGGATGTGCTTCTTTGGCAAAAGGAAAAAAAAATCCACCAAGCAGCTGCCTCATGCCCGTAACTGACCTGTGGCACAACACACATGACAAGTGATGGTAGCAACACTTTTAGCGCACGACATTGCAATATTTGAGCAGTCTCACATTGCAATCACTTAACAAAACACAGAACACATCAATTGTGACAAAGTTCATACTCTTCATTCAATCCATGATATATGACGGTTCTGATCAATGAATATTTTAATAATCAATTAATATGTCAATTAGTATTTTGTATGAATGCATGAATTAAAAAACTAAAAACATCAGAAAATAGGTCAAAACAGTCTGGCATTTTTTGCCCAAGTAAAAGCAAATGTTTGCAAATGTATTATTTTAATTAAAAGGATTAGCAGCCTGCTTTCGTTGAGGACCACAAAAATTCAAAAATGATGAAATCCCGACAATTCTAGAGTCACACCTTAAAACTCAAGCCACGGTGTGCAGTGTCGGTCCACTTGCTCAAAGATATCAATCGACTGAAGGGTGCAAAATAATTCCCAAGACATTACAAATACCATGGAACAAAATAAATTGTCGTTGAGGCACTGACATTGCAGTCAGATTTACAAAATTATTTTACCAAACAGAGAAGACTGGCAGTCTGACATAAAAATGATCAAAACCACATGAAACAACATACATATTGATCATGTTGAATATGATTGATTTATATTTAACTTTCATTTAACTTTCTTTCCATTTCTTCTCTTCTATCATGTGAAAGTCAAGTTGGTTTTCAATATGATGACAAGCCTTTGGGAATGTGTGGGTGGATATTAATCACAGCGACAACAGTAAGCGACAACAGTCGTGCACATCTAGACGTACACATTGCAAAGTTGCAATTATAAAGACACATGCATGTGGTCTTCACCCACACCAGGACACATTTACATGCGACAAAAGGTAAATCAACGAAGGGTGCTCCTCTTTCGCTGAATCCTGCACATGCGCTCACGCATGCAGACGTACTCTGAGTCACACTGACCGTTAACTCTCAAGCACTCAACAATCTTGCGCACCCTTCTAGCTCCAAGACGTTTCTTTCACTTTCGGGATGAGAGGGGGGGCTAAAGAGAGTGCAGAGGGTTTTAGTAGAAATGAAGGCCCATCTTTTGTTTCCTGCTACAACATGCATTTCATGGGAGGCCTGGCTTCTGACCTTGCCGACAACACACTGCGTTGAGGCTTGCAGCTCCAAGGGAAAGCCCATCTGTGGCATCCATCAGTGTTGTGCTCTCCTACTGGGGTTCTGTCAGGAGCCGGAGGGGGTGGTGGCGGAGGAAGGGAGGCTTTATGGGGAGCACGATAAGGGGAGGTTAAGGGGATGAGATTTGTTCAAGAATGGGGATAAGGAAGCGGCGGGGTGAAATCAGTCTCCGATATCACAGTTAAGGAGGACAGGCTTGCCCTAAATTCAATGTCACACTTGGGAAAAGCAGGGACAACTGCGTGAATGTGTGTGGTTAATCATATACGGAGTGCAAACGTCTCAGAACGTCCACATTTGTAACATAAGATCAGGGACAGTGGTGACGATTAATTACATGCTTGTTGCGTAATTAAATTGCAATATTGTATAATGCTGGCTTCATGAGCACTGTGCCAACAATTGTATTCCATTATTTGTACTGCATGCAAGTGATCCCTGGTGCACACGGAGGAGCTGGTTTACATACAAATGGATACAGATGAAACAATGCAGTTGTTTTTTTTCCGCAAGGTATACAAGGGGGCCTTCCAAATACCAGAAGGCCAGGTAAAAGCTACTGAATGTAGAACTGAAAGACACCAGATGTTGTTCTCAACCTGTCCTGTGCCACCATATTCTCTCTGAAGCATCTCTCAGTTGGTGCACTTACCCGAGGCACTACAGAGAAATGAAAAAAAAAAACTGGTTTGAAGGTCAGTACGAATAAAAATACTTCAGCAAGTATGACAGGCAGGTTGCGCTCTGGATAAATGTGGTGCTCCAATGCCAGCAACCTGCAACTGATTGATTTGCAAGATGTCATGGACTGGCAGCGGAAGTTTCATGAAGGAGAGAGACAAGGCAATAGTGGAGAAGCTGGCGTCTGTCGGATGGACAATGAGCCACACTCACACACACACACACACACACACACACACACACGCACGCACACACACGCACACACACACACACACACACACACACACACACACACACACACATGCACACACGCTTGCACACACGCACGCACGCACATGCACGCACACACACAGACACACACACCATATGCATATTTATTGTTGCAGAGACGATATGTGGACACTCTCATGCATTCAGACATCCACAGTATACTGAATGTTGGTCAACTCTGGCCTGGTTCTGGTCAGTAGCCTGTGGCCACGGCGGGTGCAGGAGTCAGCTGTCAGTCTGTGATGGATTGATGCAGACACCCCACGCCTCCATCCCGGCATGCTCAGACCCACCCTCCCTCCACCGCGCCTGCTACAGCAGCTGGCCCTTGCCTGGTGGGCATGTTTGAGCGGAGACAAATTAAGGAGGGGTGGGATTGGGGATCCGCCCTCCATCTCGACTCTGGCCTGTATTAATGCATGCTCTCCTGTCACCCTCACTCACCCACCGTGTTTGCCACATATGAGTTAGCCGTGTTCGCTATACAAGACTTCTGTATGACTGCTCGATCTCTTCATCTGGCAGTCTGCCAGCAATCAGCTGGAGTTCTGTCTGTGGCTGCTGTCCAGTTCATTGCGGACTTATCACATCCACCATTCTTTTTCATTATGTAAAGTCTTTCTGTATCATGTTTGGAATGCATCTCATCATATTCAAATCCTAGTGTCCCTGTCAAACATAATTACACATAAAAAATGGATATCATGGAATCTCACTTTATATATAAGCTACTTTGATTACCTCTGTTCACAAACTCAACTGAACTACATTTATAGAAACTACTACTGTATACAAGTTACTGAGAAAATAAAATTCATAAAACAAAAACTAAAGATAGTAGAAAGCCCAAAAAAGCATCAATTAATTTTTTCTGAACCGCTTGATCCCCATGAGGGTTTCGGGACGGGGGGGAGGTGGACTGGAGCCTATCCCAGCCACTTTCTGACACACAGAGACCAACGACCATCCGCACATACACTCACACTTTGGGACAATTTGTAGTGTTGAATCAGGCTGCCATGCATGTTCTTGGCATGCAGGTGCAAACCGGAATACCCAGAGAAAACCCATACAGGCCCGGGATCAACATGTAAACTCCACACAGGGAGCCCAGAGCACGATTGAAACTCACGACTGTTGCACTGTAAAGTTGGCGTGCTTGGCACTCGACGAACGGGCCGCCCCAGCACAAAAAAGTGCTGGCACAAAAAAGCCAGCATTATGCAATATTGCAATTTAATTACGCAACAAGCATGTAATTAATCGTCACCACTGTTCCTGATCTTATGTTACAAATGTGGACGTTCTGAGACGTTTGCACTCCGTATATGATTAACCACACGCATTCACGCAGTTGTCCCTGCTTTTCCCAAGTGTGACATTGAAGTGTCATGCTGAGTCAAAAGCTAGGGAATAAAAATTAGTTTTAAGACAAATTTGAATATGTCAGCAAGGGGCTTGACAAACGATCAATGAGAGGTCACTCCGAAGAAAAGGACCAGTAACGGAAAGGGCTTGATCCTCTCATAGCCTCTACTTCATTCTTGGTACCTCCAAGAGTGTCTGGTCTCCAGAGCCAAGGCACCAAGCAGGGGGGTAGGGGCATAGAAGCTCGGAGAGGTTAAGGTGATGCAAGACCGTTGAAAACAAATAACACTAACTTAAAAAAAATAAATATGAATAAATAAATCTAAAACCTATAGGTAGCCAGTAAAGGGATGCCCTAGGGGTTAAGTTTTCCCTCTTCCAAGAGGCGAGCTGTAGCATTCTGGACCAACTGGAGACGCTTAATCAGAATCAGAATCATCTTTATTGCCAAGTATGTAGAACACACAAGGAATTTGTTTCCGGTAGAACACGCTGCACTAGTATCGTCGTCAAAAAAACTGCTAAGTGGCACTATACAGTTCCATTTTGGCTACTGTTGAAAGAGTTCAAAGAGTTCAAAGGGTAATGGCTTGGGGGAAGAAGCTGTTTAAATGTCTGCTGGATTTGGTGCGCATGTATCGGTAGCGCCTGCCTGAGGGGAGTAGCTGGAAAAGGTGGTGGGCAGGGTGCGGAGGGTCCAGTAGGATTTTCCGCGCCCTAGTTTGGATTCTTGCAGTGTGCAAGTCCTCGAGAGTGGGTAGGGTGGTGCCAATGATTTTTTCCGCCGTCCTAACTGTCCGTTGAAGTCGGATTTTGTCCATTTTTGTGGCGGCCCCGAACCAAACGGTGATGGAAGAAGACAGGATGGATTCGATGACAGCCGTGTAGAAATGTTGCAGCACCTCCTGTGGCAGGCCATGCTTCTTTAGCAGCCTCAGGAAGTACATTCTCTGTTGGGCCTTTTTCAGTATAGAGTTGGTGTTGACCTGCCACTTCATGTCCTGGGAGACTGTGATTCCCAGGAACTTGAAGGTCTCAACGGTTGACCCAAGGCAGTTGGATAGTGTGAGGGGTAGCTGTGGTGATGGATGTTTCCTGAAGTCCACGATCATCTCAACTGTCTTCAGCGTGTTCAGCTCCAGGTTGTGACGGCTGCACCAGAACTCCAGCTGCTCCACTTGTTGTCGGTACGCAGACTCGTCGCCGTCTTTGATGAGACCGATGACCGTGGTGTCGTCTGCGAACTTTATGAATTTGACAGCTGGGTGCGTTGAGGTGCAGTCGTTCGTGTAGAGAGAGAAGAGCAATGGAGAGACGACGCATCCCTGCGGGGCTCCAGTGCTCGTGGTTCGTGTTGTGGATGATATATTTCCCAGTCTGACCTGTTGTGTCCGTCCTGTCAGGAAGCTGAGGGTCCACTGGCAGATCGTGGGGGACACGCCAAGCTGGAGAAGTTTGGGGATGAGGAGTTCTGGGATGATGGTATTGAACGCAGAGGTGTAGTCCACAAACAGGATCCTTGCGTAGGTTCCTGTGTTGTCAAGGTGGTCGAGGATGTGGTGCAGTCCAATGTTGACTGCATCCTCCACAGACCTGTTTGCCCGGTAGGCAAACTGCAGAGGATCTAGCAGAGGTCCGGTGATGTTCTTTAGGTGGTTCAGCACGAGGCGTTCAAAGGACTTCATGACCACAAACGTCAGAGCAACAGGTCTATAGTCGTTCAATCCCGAGGGTGCTGGTTTCTTTGGAACTGGGACGATAGTAGACTGTTTGAAGCAGGATGGGACTTCACACTGCTCCAGGGATCTGTTGAAGATTTGTGTGAAGACCGGAGCCAGCTGGTCAGCGCAGACTCTCAGGCAGGAGGGGGACACTCTGTCAGGTCCTGCAGCTTTCTTGATCTTCTGCTGCTTGAAGAGCCGTCTAACGTCCAGTTCGTGGATCTGTAGGGCAGAGGGCGGAGATACGGTAGTTTCTGGTAATGGTGGGCAGACCAGGGAAATGGGGGTGTCCTTTTCAAATCGGCAGAATTATGTATTTAACTCATCAGCCATACCATTGTTGTACACTGCTTGGGGGGAAGGTAAACGATAATTTGTTATTGCTTTCAGGCCATTCCACACCGATGCAGAGTCGTTAGCGGAGAACTGTTTGTTAAGCCTCTCCGCATAACTTTTCTTTGCGATGTTAATTTCCTTCGTCAGCCTGTTCCGGGCGAGTTTGTAAACTGCTCGATCGCCGCTTTGAAATGCGGATTCTTTCTCTTTCCTAAGCTGCCTGAGTTTGGGAGTGAACCATGGCTTGTTGTTGTTGAATGAGCGGAAGGACTTTGTTGGTACACACATGTCCTCACAGAAACTGATGTATGATGTTACAGTGTCTGTGTATTCATCCAATGTGCCCGTTGAAGTTTCAAGAATGCTCCAATCAGTGCAGTCTAAGCATTCTTGTAGCGATAACTTTGCTTCATCTGTCCATGTTTTAACTGTCTTGACTACCGGTTTTACACATTTGAGTTTCTGTTTGTATGTGGGAATTAAGTGGATTAAATAGTGGTCAGAAAGACCCACTGCTGCATGCGCAACAGACCGGTATGCGCCTTTGAGTGCTGTGTAACAATGATCTAGAATGTTTTCTCCTCTGGTGAAATAGTCAATATGCTGCTTATATTTGGGAAGTTCACGGTTTAAACGTGTTTGATTAAAATCGCCCAAAATGATCAGGGGTGATTCTGGATATTTTAGTTCGAGATGGTTTACATGGTCCGCTAGCGTTTGTATACACGCGTTAGCATTTGCTTGTGGCGTGATGTACACGGCAACGAGAATAAAGGAAGCGAACTCATGTGGCGAGTAGCATGGCTTGCAGTTGAGAGACAGCGATTCCAAACCAGGGCTGCAGTGTGCGTCGAGCATCGTGACATCGGTGCAGCATTCTTCGTTGATGTAGAAGCATAGTCCACCGCCTTTGGATTTCCCCGATTGCTCCGTGTCACGGTCGGCCCGAAGGAGACGGAATCCGGGTAGGTGTAGCGCGGAATCCGGGTGGCGGTCACTGAGCCAAGTCTCAGTCAAGCACAGCGCAGCAGAGCGGGCAAACGTTTTATTGGTCTTTGTGAGAAGCAGAAGTTCGTCCACCTTGTTTGGTAGTGAGCGTAGATTAGCGAGGTGTATCGATGGGAGCGGCATTCGAAATCCACGCTGCCGTAGCTTGACGAGCACGCCGGCTCGCTTCCCCCTCCTACGCCGGCGTCTCAAAGCTCCGTACAGAGCTGCTACGCCGGTCGCGAGCAGCCGCGAAAAACCTTGTAGATTTTGGTGTGTCGGTGAAAATAGTCCAAGAGTGGATTGCCCAATGCTCAGTAACTCTTCCCTCGTGTAACTGAGTCGCGTAGGATCGCATAAAACAAATGAAAATGACAAAACTAGGAACAATACTAGGGAGCGTGTGACCGAGGCTGACATCTGCGGCGCCATCTTGGAAAAAAAAATAATGAAGGATTGGCTGACTCCAAAGTAAAGTGCATTACAACCGTGGCCACGAAAGACTCGTTTGGACTTGTTTTTCAAGCCTTGCACACATCATTGTCTCGGAGCACCACAAATAGAATCATTTTTTATTTTTATTTTTTGCTTTTGCTCTAAATTAGTCACAAATTGGCCACAAAAAAGTGACAATTGCTATTAATTGTATTATTAGGAAGCCTCAGTGTTTTGGTACAAAAGAAGAAGGCAATATAGTTGATTGACTGTGATTGGACGGTTAAGGATATATATATATATATATATATATATATATATATATATATATATATATATATATATATATATATATATATATATATATATAATCCTCGTCTCACCACTCATGGGTGGTGTCTGTCCCCCATTTTAGCTCGGGTCCTCTACCAGAGGCCAGGAAGCTTGAGGGTTCTGCGCAGTATCCGTGCTGTTCCCAGCACTGAGCTTTTCTGGACCGAGATATCTGATGTTGTTCCCAGGATCTGTTGCAACCACTCGTCGAGTTTGGGGGTCACTGCCCCGAGTGCTCCGACCACCACAGGCACGACTGTCACCTTTACCTTCCAGGCCCTCTCCAGCTCCTCTCTGAGCCCTTGGTATTTCTCGATTTTCTCATGTTCCTTCATTCTGATGTTTCCATCACTCGGGACCGCTACATCCACGACAACGGCTTTCCTTTGCCCTTTATCTATGACCACGATATCTGGTTGGTTGGCCATTACCAGCTTGTCAGTCTGTATCTGGAAGTCCCACAAGATCTTTGCTCAGTCATTCTGACTGCTCAGCTTTTCCTCCCATGATTGTCCCTCTTCCAGCACCTCATCCTCTGTTCCCCATTGTCTGAGACATTCTCTGAGTACATCATCCGTTGGAGCCTTCTCTTTGCCTTTCTAGTATCTTTCAGTTTCCAGCCTTGGAGGGTCTGCTCTGCTGTTAGAACCCTGCCACTGAGCATACACTTTTGCAGGTTGTGTTGCGAAGAGCCTGTTTATTCTTCTGGCCTCATTCTCTTTCGTGTACCTCTTTAGGCGACTGGACAAGGCCTGGAGCCTTTGTTTGGCAGTTTCGAGTGCTACAGGTATGGTTATCTGCATGTACCTCTTGGGTATTTGCCTTTTATTCACACCTCTCTGGGTCGCCGTCAGTTGACTCACATCTTTCCGAGCCGCCTTGATCTGAGCTTCCAATCGTCTTTTCCATGGTGGGTAATGAATCTCGTGGCTCTCATGGTTGCTCTTGTAGCCAAGCATCTCTAGGATCACTGATGCTGAAGCGTATATCAGCTCATTGGTTTCCGTGATCGTTCCGGTCCGGATCGTTCTCAGTTCTGCATTCACAGTTTCCATGAGACTTTCAGGTGGTACTTCACATAGCCGTTGTAATCGGTTTCTTAGTTGCCCAGTTTTCATTCTTGCCATGATCTTATCTCTCAGGTCAGTTGCTGCTTTGCTCAGCATTTTATTCATTGGGGCTGGCTTCCCAATCTCATCATTCATTGGGGCTTGCCTCCCAATCTCTGGTTGAACCTCTTCCTCTGATATGGCAGCCTGGGCCCCCTCACCTCGGAATTTGTGTTGTACCTCATCAATCTCAAGATGTGATAGCAATTGCCGTTTGTGGATATTGGAACACTGAGCTACTAGTTGGTTCGTGGTCAACCGTGATTGTGGGTTTCGAAGAAGCCATTCAGTCCCCATTCTCCGCATGTAACCCCTCTGACTAGGGTTGCTTGAGTAGTAGCATTCCAACAGAGCCATGTTATCGCATCTCGTCCATTGGACAGAAGTCCAAGATGGCGCCCGAGTAGGCAGCCTCAGCAAGTGCTCTCATGAGCCTTGCTTTTTTTGGTTGTTTTTGTCTTGTTTTGTGTTTTGTTTTGTCACTTTCATCAAGGAGGAGACTGTGCTGAGCGGTGGCGCCTTTTCGGCAGCATGGATATGCCAGTACTGTTTTTGAATGGGAGGAATGTCGGAGCCATTCGACTGCCATCGCTGGACACCTAAGGGGCCATTGTGCTTTTTTGCGCCTGTAATGGACAGCATGTTCACAGCCCCGCTTTGTTTAGCGGAAAGGTCAGTGCTGTTGGACAGTCTGCGGCTTGAGGAAACTGCGATAAGAAGAAAGGAGCGTCAGCGCAGAGCGCCGATGCGTATGTGGAACTGTTGCGGCTTGGAATTGAAGCAGATTTATGTGGAACAGGAGATGTGAGACAATCTCTTTTCGTCAATGGATGCTACAGCTGCGTGTTTGCTTTCAACATTTAGCTTGTAGTCGCCGTGCACATTCCACCATGATGTCCCTGATCCACTGGTAGAAAGACGCTTTGATCCTCTCCTCTTTCATCCAGAACTGCTTCATGTCATCACAAAGAGGGTACGGCAATTCCTGAAGAATGAATGTCTCTCTGTGTCTTTGTTTTGTCATATTGTCTCTATGCTGTCATATTATTTGTTATTTAGTTTTTTTTTTTTTTTTGTTCTTTTGACTTCAAGACGGCGCCGCGAGAGTGGCTGCCTTTCCAGCAGCTCATGTATTTTTGTTTTTCTACTTTCATTACTTTCATCACTTTGCTGCTGTGAAATGGAAATTTCTCCACTGTGTGACTAATAAAGGCATATCCAATATCCAATATCCAATGGTTTGTCCTGACCGCGCGCTCAACAAACTTCTCACTGACGCCCTCGCCTTCACGCGCAAACAATACACGTGTACCGTCGCCGAGCACACAAACATCGACGACCTTCAGTTGAAATTTGCATACTCGGCACGGCGGCCAATCAGAAGCCTGCTTCTTTCTTCCGGACTTTCGCAAGCGTTATAAAGTCGTGCAATTGCATGTCATTTTCCAAAATAGATGCACAGAACCTCAGCCAGGAAAGAAAGATTCAAAAGAAGCTAACAACATATGTGACGCTACAAAACGTAAATTTACATTAAACCGTAACTGTAACGTGTACGTGAGACTTATGAAAAGGGCTTAGTGGCTCGTAGGAAGCAATGCAAACGTTGCATTGTGCACCGCAATGACAATCGACTACTGCAGCAAAATCTACAGCCATGCTCATGACCGCAAATTAGGCAATGTAGCATTTGTCGTAGGTGCATTCTTGATTTACAAAAAAAACTTTTTAATGTGATTAGTTGTCTCAGTGTGAAAAATGGGGCAGGCAACTTTTCAGTTATCTGCCCTGTTGTTCGCTAACTTTTTGTCATGAGTTTTAGACACTGTTTGTACTATAATTTGGGCAAATTCGGCGGGCCGGATTAAAAAGCCTAACGGGCCGTATGTGGCCCGCGGGCCGTAATTTGCCCATGTCTGCGCTAGCTCGTGTGTAGCAGACGAGATTGAAGTATTTGTGTTAAAAGGTAAAAATGGGAAGCAGAAGAAGATTGATGACCTTTTTAAATTGCATACATAATACAGTAAAATGTAAGCGTTGCAGTTTCCCTGTTGTGTTATGTACATGCCCACTGTACTGTATATGAATGCAATCGTTTTTTGCAACAATGTTTCTAGTTTTGTCTGCTGAAGCGTGATTTTGAAAATTACCATACATTCCATAGTGTGTATTAAAGGACAAGCGATGTCACTTTTTATTCAAATGCAAAACACCAATAAAAATGACTTCACGCCAAGACGTCTTGCATTGCTTGTGAATCCAAACAATGGCTTCAGATTCGGATAATATGCTTTCTTGTTACACATCCAGTTATGAATATGATTCAAATACACTGTAGAGGAAAGCACTGAAGAGGAAAGCATACATGTTTGCAATCGATTAAAGAATTATATGTGCCATTTTGAGGCAACATTCTGGGAACATCTCTCACCCAAAAAAAAAGAGGCACAAAATGGCGAGCTCTGTTTCTTATATGGCGCTTGGATACCCTCTTTTGGCGGCTTTTGTTAATGCAGGACGGATATATCGACAGTACGGTTATATAGAGTGCACATCATAGTAATGAGTAGTTTTCAAATTTGAAGTCAACAATAATTACTGTGATTGTGGTTTACATGTGGCAATTTGATATTTATGTTCGGACTTCAGAAAGGACCATGGAATTTCACAAGTTTGATTTTATTTCGCGGGCCGAATAAAATGATTCGGCGTGCCAGATTTGACTTTACTTTGACACCAGTGATTTAGAGTGTTCAATCTTCCTGCCTTGCATGTTTTTGGAATGGTGGATGAAGCGCCTGGGGAAAATCCACTCAAGCACGGGAAGAACATGAAAACGCCGCATAGGAAGTCCGGGGCTGGAATCGAACTGTGTACCTCTGCACTGTGAGGTCAACAGCCTAACCATTCAACCACTGGGGCGCCCAAGGATGTATCTTAATGAGAAGAAGAAAAAAAAAAAAGGAAAAAGCGCACATGAGAAGTCCTTGACCTTGCCACCACTGCTGCCACTTCCTGCGACTCCTTTTGTTTGCTTCACTCATCAACTAGAGAAAGTGAGGGCAATCAAGCAGACAGAACAATAGCACAGGCAAAATTAGAGAATATCATGCACCTCTCACACTCAGACATCATTCGGAACACCGCAAAAAATTCACCCCAAGCTTGCTTGACCTTGAATCGCAAAATATCTGACACGTGAGAGTGCCACATATATCGTGCCAGACCAACTTTTCAACTTGGCTGGTCCATACCTCAATAAATATCATTACATGTTGAGCACCATATGACAGTGCTCCTCCTACAGCAGTGTTGTTTGACGATAGCAGTTTAAAGTGTTCAAGAACTGTCAGGTGTTTGTGGAATGTAAAAGGAAGCTTGGGTAACTGGAGAAAACATGTTGAATCAACTCTGAAAGATTGAGCCTTGAAATTCCCACCAGCAATCTCAGAATTGTACCACTTTTTTACCATGCTCACAACTTTAGTATAACATTCTAAAAAGTAGCTCAAAGGACAGTGATGGCTTAACAACTGTTACTATATGGGTGTAATCCTTTGATAGCACCTTGGTGTAATATGTGCAAATTGTTACAAAAAAAATAAAAAAAATAAAATAAAACACAAAATAGATTCATCCTATTTGAAATTAGCATGCAAAGCCTTTATTTTGTATTTACACCAATGTGATCTGGTCGGCTATATTTCTGTCTGTCTTTTCTTGCATTTCCACCTCCTCTGTATCTCTCCTTTTTCTTTGCCCTGTGTGAAGTGTAATTGAAGGAGAAGTCTTCATATGGCCCGTAGGCATGGAGGGGACATTGTGTGCGCTGTGGCGGCAAATTGGTCTCTTTGCCTCTGTGAGTCTATACCTCTCCTTCACTTCTCCTCTCTCCTTATTGTCGTCATACTAGTGCCTATATATTCTCACCACTTTATTAGTCGCTTCTCTTTATCACGCCCCCCCACCTCCCAACACAACCCAACACCTTTCTACCACATCACCATTGGCTCCTTCTTTCCATCTATCCTCTGCTCTGGTATTTCAAAAAGCCTTTTTTTACATGATGTGAAAACATTGTGTCTCATTTTGAGTGTTTATACTTCATTAGAAGAGGCTATAAGACAATAAGGGGGAGAATCCATTATTTTATAAAATACCAATTCTCAACTGTCGTCGCTTCTATTGACAGTTCATGACTTTACACCTTGTCAAAATTGCAATGAGAGGGGCCACACTAACACATGCCAAAAGAGAAAACAAGGAATCAGTGGGTGAGGAGAGAGCACACTCCAGCTTGGATAATGCAAGTGACAAAAGATCTATGATAGTGGATGTGAAAAGTCTCCAATATCAAGTGCGATTTTAGCGACCTGTCTGGAGAGAAAAACAAACAATCACAAAAGGGCCAGTGAGAATGAGGGAGATGATATGAGGATGGAAAATAAAACTGAGGGAGGGAAAACAGGGACTGGAGAGAGTGGTATACGGGCCGAGACGAAAAAATGCATGCTTCATTAAGTGAGGAAGTAATCCTGGCTAATTATGGCTCTCCATGACAGCACTGTCAAGGATGACTGATCCTTCAAATGGCATTGCTCTTTACTGACTGACAGCTAGTCTGCACTCACAGTATTTCAAGGTGTGAACTTTTGTACTTGTTCACACAGTTTTCCAACCTCATCACCAAATCAAAACATTGTCCTTTGTTGATGTATCTTAATGCCCTTCCAAAAATGCAAAGGGACAATGTAAATGCGCTTGGTTTGTGAACATTTGTTGTAATTGCTACAGTACCTGGGGAAACTACTAAAGGAAATCAGTGCATTGAAGGCAAAGCCCATTGATTGCTTGACTAATTAATCAGCTGCATTGGCTTCATGTATATCCAGCCTTATTGAGTAGAGGGCTGGCTCAGGGCCCTTTATGAGTCCATAATGATTCTTCAGCGTGCAGGGTCAGTGACTCATAGCTTTGGAAAATAATTAAGCAATGTGTTGAAACTCATACAGTTGTTAAATATATGACTAATGCACAATTTCAAACATTATAAATGCAATATTCGGAATACCAATGTTTGTATATTATAACTTTTCATCAAATGCAACTTCATTCATGAGCTCGAACTCTACATCAAAAAGTGTTGGTATTGTTACTATTCACAAAGAAGCCTTGTCAGTAAGGTCTTCCTGCATTACAGTCCACATGAATAATGTGAGCTGGAACCACAAAGTGGAGCAGTGATCCAGACGCTCAGACTTTGCAGACAATCTTGAGTCAATGGCAGAATGTCACAAAAGGTGTTTAAATTAAATTAATTATTTTTTTAAATTATTTTCTTTCATAAGAATGGAGTGTCCTTAGAGTAGTGACCAATATATAAAACTGTGTTGTTGTGAATTATTCTTTCTGAAATGTCTGGGGAACTTCATTTAAAAAAATCTAAAAGTAATGGTTTAAATACAAGTGCATTTTCAATGTGTTTTTAGTAATTCTACTATATGCTCAGCTTCAAAATAGCATAAAACATGTGCCTTTTTTAATTTTCGAGTCTGTGCATTGGTATTGCCTTGGCAGCTCCAGTGTTGGCAAAACAAAATGCAATGTACTGTACCCCTATCGAATGGACCTTACGAAACTTGGCTGGGATTGGATTTATCTTTATTAGTCTCACAGTGGAGAAAATTACATTTCACAGCCGCAAAGGTATGAAAGGAAAAGGAAGAATTAAGTAGAAAAACTAAATACAGGTGTTGCTGGAAAGGCAGCCATTGTCGCGGAGCCATCTTGAAGTCAAAAGAACAACAAAAAAAAAAAACCAACTAAATAACAAATAATATGACAACACAAAGATACACAAACTTGTTGAATATCATCGATTAAGGCCTGTTGCCAAGTTACTGATTCTCATGGCTTCGTAGCAATTTCACAACAGCCATCTGTGGATTGTTGTATTGCTGCTGCTGCTGCTACTGCTGAGATGGACAACAGTGGCCCTCTTCAATTCAATCCTTTAAACTCTCAGGAAGCTCCTGGGTTCCCTCGGGTGGCTGGACTGGAGTTTGAACACTAAGATCCAAGAAATAAAAGTTTACAGGCTCGTAAAATGGACCCATGCAGACCAGCTCTCTAAAGATAACGCTAAATACACAGTGATTACAGTCTATGGTCAGTCGGTTGGAACTTGGAACAGCATTGCGATGATTTGCTGGAGTTTGTTCTGAAGCATACGACATAATGAGAATGATTTCTTTTTAGGACTGCAATAGTGTGTTTGTGCACTGGTGTATCCACATGTATCGTTTGCATAGCTGGGTTAACAGCACATTTCAAATGTGCGCATGTTTGTACAAACATGTCTTACCTGCAACTTTATTCCTAATTGCTGCTTTACTCATTGACCATGATGCACGTTGGAATGTGACGAATGTTGCACAATTGCTAAATAAGTTCACTGCTGAATATTTGTTGTTAATCGTGAGGGTACAGATGCTTTGATTTACAACTTCGCACGATTGGCTTGTACAGTGAGTATGTGCACGCACACACATATGTGGGAGAGTGATTGTATTTTACAGGCATAAGCACACATCGGGCCATTTTTAACCACAATCACAAGACGCGAGTATAAGGTTAGAAAAGAGATGAGCCTCTGCTCTCAGAATAGTCACTAGGAGGCCATGAGGCCCCCACCACTCACCCTGACTTGCATTCCAGTTGGCAGACACACAGTTGTCGGGTCAGCGATGGTTTCTGTATGGCAAGGACAAGACGATTTGCAAGGGTGGATGAGTGAGGGGTTCTATGGGTCGGTTGTTGCACTACATTTTACCACAGACAACTGTACTCCATTTGGCACAGCCCTATATGGAGATGACAAATGACTGTAATGTGAGATTTGTATTTAGTTTTTTTTTACAATGCAATAGAACCAGAAGCGGTTCTAACAATATTTTGGGGGTCTATAGTTTAAGTTATTCCCAATTTAGCTTGTCACTGTGCTGTTTGGACTGCACCCAAATCTGGTGCAGTTTCTGCTGAGAAGTCTTGGCGGGATGATGATGGCTTAATTCTTTGCATGCTCATTCACACCTACGGTCAATTTAGTGATCCCGATAAACACATGCTTTTGGACTGCAGAAGTTGCTGTGAGTTAGTCATAAACATTCAATTATCCAATTTTAGTTACAATAAATGTGCCCAGCACTAATGCAGAGACACGGGTAAGATAAGCGACACAGTAAACAAAGTGTGTCTCACTGGAAGAATATTACTCAGATGTGAAAAGTACCCAGACCTAAATCACACATGAAACGAATTGTGATACATTTTGTCTAAAGTGGGAAAACAATTATGCACACTGCTGCAACATGGCCCCCTTTATTTATTTGGACAATCAACTTTCACAATCCATATTAATGAGGTTCTTTGATCAAGATATTTTAATAATCAATTAAACAAAGATTTTAGAGAGAATTAAAAAAAAATCGAAATTAGTCAAAATTATTTTTCCAATAAAGGTGTTTGCAAATTATTATTTAATAAAAATTACATCTTTTGGAACAAAATTAAAATTTGTTGATCACAATTAATAACAATTAAAATCCCACTTCAGTCGACAAAATTGCAAAAATTAATGACTTAAGTGAAAAAATAATTGTTTAAAATTTCATTACATTTTCAGTTAGCATGTTTCGAGCAAGATTCAAATTTTAAAAAGAAAACGCAACAGAAAATACATTAAACACTAACAATTATGATTGATTGCTTAAAGATTATACTTTCAAAATTCTTCCCTTTCAAATTCCTGTACAATGAAAAATTGGTAAGTTGATGCACTAAATTGCGCCTTAAAAATTTCTTCATCAAACAGGGGCAAAGTTGCAATTATAAAGAACAAACCACATAAGACCAACATGCATTTACAGGCTCATTGCCATTATCAATGAATTAGGCCTCTTCCAATCCCACATCTGAGCACACATTGGTTCTACTTAAGACTCAACCGGTTTGGGGAAGGTTTTATGGGGGAAAGAAGGGAGGTTAGTAGATGAAGGGGAAATTTTGTTCGTAAAAGCCATCCATGGGGCTCTTACCAACCAGCAACACTGGGAGCGGCACTGAAGGGGAACCTCGTTAGGTTGGCTCCAGCATCGGGTCTCAGGTGGAAAGTGTTCTTAAGGGTTTGGGAGCCGTTAGAGGGGTAAGGAAGATTTTTAAGTAGGGGATGGAAGGGGGGTGAAAAGTAAGAAGGGCCGTGAAACTGTTCCAAGAACAATTCCCTTTGAACAGGACTATGGGAAGCTGGCACCGGTGAAGTTTCCAAACCATGTTAAGCCAAGCAATTTTCAGGGAAAGCATCTGTTGGCTTCAACATGCAAAATGGTTTTCATATTTAAAGGGTTCTGCAGGCACGGAGGGTTGGTTAAATGGTAGGTCCAAGTGTTGCGGACGTAAGAGGAGTAAGGACTAATTAGAAAAGACAACAATGGGAAGGTTTTCCCGGTACAATGAACATCCCAGAACCAACTAAAAAACGAAAGCCATTCACAACTCTCAACCAACCGACAACCATGGGTTACCCTTGGAAACGTCTCAAGCCACATCATAATTACAGAGACAGATTGGCTAATTTATGGTGCAAGAAATGGGAATTTGGATGCATGGCCCAAACAAAGAACAGGCAACCCAAATGCCCAGAACCCTGCACCGGGACTAACCCACACCAAAGAACAACACAACCACCTCAATTTCCAACAAGACACACCTCCACCACCACCACGCCAGCATGCCGGGGGCATAGCGAGACTTGAAGACCCAGGGCCCTCATGACCGACCACTCTCGCTGTCAACATCCAGTTGGTGGCACTTCCCGGGCAATTGAGGTGATCGCTCACTTGTTTGAAATCATCCTCATGCATTCACATCCCCCCGTCGCTTAAAATTGGGCCCTTTCCCCCCTTTTTTTGGGAAATTTTGGGGTGGGGGGAATTTCCCCCAAAAAACCGGTTTTAAACCTTTTAAAACATACCCACCCCAAAAACAAAAACCCGCCCAAACCAAAACCCAAAAACCACCCAAACAATAAAATTTTTTCCCCCAAAATGAAAAAACCAAAACCCTTTTAATTTTTTTCCGGGATAGTTTAAAATATTAAACCTTCCCACTTTCTAAAAAGGAACCCGGCCCTTTAATACCTTTGGGAAAGGGTTTAATCACGCTATTTTTAAACCCATAAACCCGGTCCCAGAAAAAAAAACCCCCCCCTAAAAAACCCCCGGGGGAAATTTTTAAAACCCTTTAGGGGGTTGGGGCGGGGGGAGGGCCCCCAAAAAATTTCTGCCCCAAAACCACCTTTGCAATAATTTTTTGCAAAAGATTTTAAAGCCCCTGCTTCTTTGGGCCCGGAAACCGGAGGCCTGGGGGCCCACAACCCCCAAACCCCCCCTTTGAAATTTTGTTTGAAAAGCCCAAAAAAAAGGCCCGAAAAAAAATTAAAAAAACAATGAATTCCCAAAAACCAAACAAAATTTTTTCCAAACCTACTTTTTTTAAAAAATTCTGGTTTAAACCCAAAAACGTTGGGAAAAAAGGGGGTTTTAAAATTCAAGTTACAAAAATTTAAAAAAAAATTTGAAAAATTTTAAAAAGAATTTAAAAGCCCAAGGGGTTTTCCCCCGGGCAGTAAAGGGCACCCTATATTTTCTTTTTCCAAGTGAAACCAAAAAAGGGGGTAAGGCCCGGGTTTGGGTAAAAAACGGGGGAAAAAAACCATTTTATTTAAAGGGTTAAAATCAAAAAGGGGAAAAAAGGGTGAAAGGGGTTTTTCCCAAAGGGGTTTTTGGGAAAATGGAAAAGCCCGCGATTTTTAATTTTGGGCCCAAAGTTTTTTCCGTTTAAAATTCCAAGGGAAAATTGCCCTGTTTTCCCAATTCCGGGTTGGGTAAAAAAAAGGGGGAAAAATTTGGGGAAGAAGGGGTTTGGGATTTGGGGGAAATTTAAAACCCCCTGGGGAGGGGGGGCCCCCAGGGGATTTCCTTTGGTTTTGAGGTTTGGTTCCCGGGGCCCCCGGGGGGGGGGGAAAAGAATTGGGGAAAGCCGTTGAAAAATTTATTTTTAAAAAAAATTTTAAAAACAAAAATGTAAAGGGTGAGGTTTCCCCTCCGACCCAGCCTTTTTGGCCCAGGAGACTTCCCGTTCTTTTTTGAAAGTGGGGCCCGGAATTTTTTTGAAAGTGGGCCCAGGCCTTAAGGGAAAAACTTTGGAAGGGAAATTGGGGTAGGTTTTGGGGGAGTTTTAAAGTCTTGGGTTTGGTCCTTAGGGGGGGCCCGGGGTCTGGGAAAGGCGGGGGGGGGTGGGGCCGGGGTGGGTTTGGGATTAGTTTAAACAGCTCTTCTCTGGGCACCCTGTCATACGCTTTCTCCAGATCTACAAAGACACAATGCAATTCCTTCTGACCTTCTCTGTACTTCTCTATCAGCATTCTTAAAGCAAACACTGCATCTGTCGTACTCTTTTTTGGCATGAAGCCCTACTGCTGCTCACAAATGTTCACTTCTACCTTAGTCTAGCTTCAACTACTCTTTCCATGAGTTTCATTGTATGGCTCATCAACTTTCTTCCTCTGTAATTAGTACAACTCTGCACATCTCCTTTGTTCTTAAAAATGGGCACGAGTACACTTCGTCTCCATTCTTCAGGCATCTGTTCAACATCTAAGATCTTGTTGAATAATCCAGTCAGGAACACCACCGCCACCTCTCCAAGACACTTTCATTCCTCGATTGGTAAATCATCAGGCCCGAGTGCCTTTCCCCCCTTCATCCTCTTCAGCGCCCTCCTCACTTCATCCTTGCTAATGCTTGCTATGTCTTGGTCCACAACAGTCACGTCTTCTACTCTTTGTTCCTTCTCATTTTCCTCATTCATCAATTCTTCAAAGTACTCTTTCCATCTTGCCATCACACTACTGGCACCCGTTAATACATTGCCATCTCTATCCTTAATTACCCGAACTTTCTGCAGGTCCTTACCATCTTTGTCTCTCTGTCTCGCCAGCCTGTAAAGATCAGTCTCACCTTCCTTGCTGTCCAGCCGAGCATACAAGTCATCATAGGCCTCTTGTTTGGCCTTTGCCACCTTTACTTTAACCGTGCGCTGCATCTCCTTGTACTGCTGTCTACTCTCGTCCGTCCTCTCAGTGTCCCACTTCTTCTTTGCTAACCTCTTTCTCTGTATACACTCCTGCACCTCCCCATTCCACCACCAAGTCTCCTTATCTACCTTTCTTCCACTCGATACACCAAGTACTTTCCAACCTGTGTCTCTGATTATGTTCGCTGTAGGTTGCCAGTCATCTGGAAGGACCTCTTGCCCACCCAGTGCTTGTCTTACCTCCTTCCTAAATGTCATGCAACACTCTTCCTTTTTCAACTTCCACCATTTTGTCCTCACTTCAGCCTTTGGTTTCTTCATCTTCCTCACTGCCAGCGTCATCCTACACACCACCAACCTATGCTGTCTGGCTACATTCTCACCAACCACTACTTTGCAGTCACTGATTTCCTTTAGATGGCGCCGTTGACACAAAACGTAGTCTACCTGTGTACTTCTGCCTCCACTCTTGTAGGTCACCCTATGTTCCTGTCTCTTCTGAAAGAAAGTATTCACAATAGCCATTTCCATTCTCTTAGCAAAGTCAACCACCATCTGTCCTTCAGCGTTCCTCATCTGGAGTCCAAACCTGCCCATCACCTCCTCATCATCTTTGTTTCCTGCGCCAACATGTCCATCGAAGTCTCCACCAACTACAACTCTCTCACTTCTCGGGATGTTTTGTATGACTTCATCAAAGTCCAACCAAAATTTCTCCTTCTCCGCCAGCTCACATCCTACTTGTGGGGCATACTCACAAACAACATTGAACATCACGCTTTAAATTTCTAGCTTCAGACTCATCATTCTATCCGATACTCTTTTTACTTCTAAGACATTCCTAACAAACTTCTCTTTTAAGATAACCCCAACTCCATTTCTCTTTCTGTCTTCACCATGATAGAACAACTTAAACCCTGACCCTAAGCTTCTAGCCTTGCTCCCTTTCCACCTGGTCTCCTGGACACATAGTATGTCTACCTTCCTTCTCTGCATCATGTCAACCAGCTCTCTACCTTTACCTGTCATTGTTCCTACATTCAAAGTTCCTACTCTTAGTTCTATACTCTTGGCGTTCCATTTCTCTCTTTTCCTCCGGGCACACCTCCCTCCTCTCCTTCTTCGGCCAACAGTAGTCCATATTCCACTGGCACCAATGGCGGCCGTTGTTAACCCGGGCCTCGACTGATTCGGTATGGGATTCATAGGTTTGATTCGCATATTTGTTTTGGCATTTTTTTTCACTATATATATATATATATATATATATATATATATATATATATATATATATATATATATATATATATATATATATATATCTGATGATACCAGTTTGAACATTGCACTGGGGCCACGCCTGGCCGGTCACATATCAATTAGTTTACACAAAACCCAATTGAAATACTCGACATTCAATAATTAATTTGTCTTTTGTGTGCATACGTGGGCCCTTAGTGGCTTCCGTTCTCGCCGGAATTTCAAAATCTCTGAAATATGGCGAGACCAAGAGAATGCGAAGGAAGGGGTGTTCCTGTTATGAGTGTTCGTGCCTCAACATAGCGATGCTCTTGTAAGCAAAAGATGGACGAAAAGGGAAACAAGATTATTAGAAAGATTTGTCTGTCCGACCTCGAGCATCGGTGGTCTCAGTTAGCTGAGCTGTTGCCATAGTTCAAAGCTTCTTCGATCCATGACGTCGGTTGTGTTGGGGCTGAAACCAAAAGGCGCTTGTGTGCGAATATGTTAGCGCTGACTCAGGCACAGCTGAGAGTAGAGGATTATCGAGTGCCAAGGGGCGCTTCGCTCAAATGGTGTTGCGACAAGTGAAACAACAGACTCATTTGTTCAATGTCATGATATCACATTTAATTTTAGCAATGTTTTCCTCAATATTCCAGAGGAATTTTCAAGAAAAATAGAAAAATACAGAATTCTGGGAAAATCTGTAGGACTTTAATCTTTGAATGGTACATTTGTTCTGAAAATGTTGCAAAGATAACTGCACATGAAAATTAGAATCTTGACAGTAAATATTTTTAATAACAGCATGATTTTTACGACAGTTTACCTTTGAATGAAGATTTCTTTCTTTCTACCTGAAGGAATTTCATCAGAATCAACATCCGATGATGATGATGTCCTTTGTTTCCGTCTCTTAGGTGTTAATCGCAGTGGATCATTTTCACTTCTTTCTCCTGTGGAAAATTATTTTTCAAAATTGAAATTACAATCATAAAATATTGAATAAAGCTTTATAATTTTTACTTCAAACTGACAAATTCCACCATGACGTCCCTGATTCACTGCTGACATGGATGCTTTGATCCTCTCCTCTTTCAACTACAACTGCTTCATGTCTTCACAAAGAGGGTACAGCAAGTCCTGAAGAATGAATGACTCGGTGTCTTTGTGTTGTCATATTTGTTATTTTTTCAATTTTTTTTTCCCAAGATGGCGGCGCGTGAACACGCAGCGGCTCCCCTCTCCCGGCAAATTGGCGTTTTCATGTTTATGTTTGTTAAAGTAATCATAAGTGCCTTGCATGCTGGGTCCGAGAGGACAGTAATTTCATCTGTGCTGTATGTCATGCATATTAGCATATTTGACAATAAAGCTGACTTTGACTTTGACTTTTGACTTTATTTTTCAAATTTGTCATAATATCTAGATAGTTCCAACAATTACGATACATTGCTAAATGTGACTGTGTTCCATTCATTCATTCATTCTCTTTTGTTTCTCCAATATTGGGTCGTGGTGGCAGCAACTAAAGCAGAAAGGTTCAGACTTCACCCTCGCTAACAACTCCGGGGGAACCTGAGTTGTTCCCAAGTCAAATGGGAGTCTTTTCAGCTTGTCCTGGGTCATCTTCTGGGGCCAAGAGAACAAAAACAAAACCAAAAAAAAAAAATACCTTTGCAGGAATGCTTCTTAGATCTGACTCCTGATGGTAGCTCATCATCATCCAACGATGATGGTTTGCATCTCTTTTGTTTGCTTCTCAGGTGTATATCACCAATCTCCGTTTCATCCATGGGTGTTCCTGTGAAAAAAATATTTTTACAAATTGTGTTTACACTGAAAGAACTGAGAGGCTTTCTTATCACTTATTTACTATTTTCTTATTTTTATATCATTTTTTGGCATGTGTTTACTTCAAAGGCCATCCAGTTAAAATACCATTGTTAATGCAATTCTATGTTCCAGTCAAATAAAATGTTCGTTCCAGACTGACATTTAATTGATCTTTTAGTCATTTTAAAATATAGTCTCATCTTGATCTTATCAGCACAATCAAACCCAATTCCACAAATTGTGTCTCATTTCCTGAATTGAGTGGCTTGGTCCACTATTACTAATTGCAACCATTTAACAAGCACTTCACGACTAACAAATGTCTTCTGACAATACAGTACATACCGTCATCAGTCCGAGGGTTACTCTGAAGCATGTTTTCATCATCTTTACCATCTTTGTCATCTTTGTCACTCACACACACCTTTTCTGAAAAAAAAAAAAAAAAAACAAACTGTTAACTCTTTTTTATGAAAACAAAAATATATGCCAAGTGCAAAAAAAAAAGGACAAACGATTGTGGTCAATCTTGACTTCATCCAAAGTTTTCTCATGAAACTCAGCCACTCTTCCTTGCTCAAGAGCCATCAGGAGTTTGCTAACCTTAGCAAGTTGTAACGTCTTCTCAGGCAGTGTGTAATATTCCCTATGGACCCTGATGTCATGTCCAAGAAAGTTAGCCAACTGGTCCATTTCTGTGTTAGTCAAATTGAGCACTGTTGACAAGGTTGCGGCATGCTTGCGCAGTTTGGTCGATGTCAGTGCACTGGGCTTTGCAAACGTACGCAGGTAGTCAGACCCTCTGAAGTGTGTCATGGCCCCAGGTCGCGCAAACAAGTATATATTGTTTTTCAGAACTCCACAGGCATCTCTCGTTGAAACGAGAAGTTCCATGGCACTGAGCATTTTGGGCCTGAGAAGAATGGGTTATGGGCATCCACGCTTGCCCCTGATGATAATTCTCGTGAAGTGCCTGCAGAGTTTTTTTCTCCAATTCAGAGAGTGCCCAGTCCACATCCTGGTGTGGATCAGAAGGGTCTCTTGTTTGAAATGCAGATAGGGGCATGCTTGACACCTCTGCCTCCCTCCATCAGTTCAAGAGAATGAGCTGGACAACACACACCTTTGTCAGCTCCTTCCAGGATTTTGCCGAGGTATAGTTCGAGAGGTTTTCAAACCACTTTTATTGATTTTTAATGAGATAGCCATGCACATTTTGTACGTCTCTCGTTAAGGGCATGATACTGGGTACATTCCACTTTGCTTCCCGGATGTTCCTCATTGCTGCAGCTGAAATCAACTCATGCCACTTCTCATGATGGAGCACTTCAAAGTTGGTAGTATTCTTAACAAGGTTCTCATCGTTTGAAAGTAAACCCTTGGCTTTTAAGAGCCGACTTATTTTAACTAGGGAGTGCCCAAGTTTGCTTGCAAGTGATGGGATAAAGAAACTTTGTGATTCACTCCGATACCCACATGTAAACTTGACAGCTTTGACAGTCTGTGGCGTCACCGGTGCGCACCGCCGCTTTAATGTCTTTCAATTCCTTGATCTCCTTGATGTGCGTCTCACCCTGACGCATATCATACGCTTGAAAATGGTATAAAAGCAGCGGCGTGGGACAGAGAGTCTCAGACTCATCTCGGACTCAGACCCGGACAGACACACCGCTCGCAGAGACCTGCTCAGCATCGCACGGAGTTGCTCGACTCCACGCCGCGATCAAGCTCTGTGCGTCACCTGCCTGGGAGATCTGACAACGAACCTACTTACAAATAAAGAGAAACATCAAACTCTTTATTGGCGAGCTATCCAGGAGCATTTTTTTTCCTCCTACTCAGCCCAATCAACTCTCTAAATGGAAAGAGACCAGATTTCCGCCGTCTCCCTCAAACTCCCCCCCCCCCCCCCCCGGCACAACGACATGGAGCTCCTTCATATTTTTCAAAGATATGACTCTCCGGGCACCTTGAACCAACCGTCCTAATTCTCGCATCTTCTGTCGCACGTGCTCTATACTCTTGACCGATGACCCTCTTTCATTTAATACGTGTTGCCCAAAATCAATAATGACTTAGTCATATTTTATCGGTGAGATTGGGTCAACATTCATGGCACTAAGTATTCCCCACAGCTCTTTACTCGTGCTTTTTGCCACAGGTGCTGTGTATGCACACATGGCCTGCACACGGTTCTTTCCTGGCTTTGGACCAACAGATCCAGGTTTGAGCAGACAGTTATGCATGTGTCGCCAGAGAACTTTACGCAAATGAAGTCCTTGACAGTGTGCACAGTGCATGAAGTCATTGCCCTCTGCCTGTTTAGGAGGACGTTTAAATGGCACCAATTCTCCCGTTCCTGACTCCATAACAGAAGCATTGTGGGCATAGTTTCCCTTGTTCCGAATATAATCCAATTGTTTTCTTCTCTCATTTGATCCCTTTGGAAAGCTTACAGCACGAACAACTTCAGATTTATTGCTATGTACATGTTCTAAGTGCCTTGCCATCTTAAGGCTTAGAACAATACAAGCAAAAATGTCTCTTGTCATACACTCTTTTCCCACTCTCTTTCTTGCTCGGACAAACAACTATGGCGTCTTTTCTTTGAATTGAACATTGATAATATTTTCCACTGGGAAATCATTCTTTATATGATTCACTGCGACGGGATTCTTCTGCTGCACGTGGATCCTCTTCTTGGACTTGAGATGAATGGCTTAGTTTGTCAAACCCTACCATAAGACCTGGTGTTATAGAGTCGCAGATAGAGGAACTCATGAAAGCTGTATCATCAAAACAAATATGTTTTGTGATTGAGGGTGCTTTGAGTTTTAAGGTTGCTTCACTGTGAGAATCATTTATGGAGGGGGCATCAGGGATGAATGCATCTCCGCTCGAATGTATGAGGGTATTATCGCCGAGAAAGCACGACAACTTCACTCGGATATCATAAAGAGGCAACTACATCAACGTCCATCACAAAGGTAAATAAAAGGTTAACGACTTCATTATACATTTACAGTTTAGTTCTTTAATTACAATACAATAGCCCATTTATTATAAATAAAATTAGGTATATTTTGTCAAGTTTTAAGGCATATTTAGTCGAACATTGTTTTATGGGGACCTGGAAATGGATTATTCTCATTTTTAATGGTTTCCTATGGGAAATTAATGTTTGGAAGACATACTTTTCGCCTTACACACACTTTCTGGGAGCCAATTAAGTTTGTAAGCTGAGGTATCACTGTATTTAATGAGGGACTTGCGATAATAGTCAGCAACCGTTGTGGCCACACACACACATGCACGCACCCGCCCACACACACACACACACACACACGCATGCACCCGCGCACACACACACGTACGCACACGCACACACACACACACACACACACACACACACACACACACACACACACACACGCACACACACACACACTCGCACGCGCACACGCACACACTCGCACGCGCACACGCACACGCACACGCACACTCACACTCTACCTCTCATACTCTACCTTGCTCCTGGCCACGTGGTGCAAGGACAACTATCTCCGTCTGAATGTGGAGAAGACGAAGGAGATTGTTGTGGACTTCAGGAGAGTGCGCCCCCAGCATGCTCCACTTTAAAGTGTATGTGGACTATATGGAAAAGAACATGTTTGACTTGACGTCAGTGCATCATTTTCTTCTTGATTTACTTTTAATTTTGCACTTTGATTATTTTTAAAACAATTAGCTATATACTTGTAACATCTCTAGTTAGTCCTTTTAAATCACAATATCTATACACCTATTATAGCATTATACACCATTATTTCATTATGGTTCCCCTTGCTGGAGAAAATATGGAATATGTTTGTGTATAACACTGGTATCACACTTGTGAGTCTACATCAGGTCATATTTAAACTTACAGAACCCAGTGCTGCTGTTGCATAACATATATGTTGGCAAACAGTGTAATAATGGAAGACCGGAAGAGGAAAAGAAAGGTAATATTTCTATTTATTGTCTCTCTACTTCACAGTGCAGAACTATCAGGTTCAATTCTAGCTCAGGCCTTACTTTGTGGAGTTTGCATGTTCTCAGCAGGCCTGCATGTGTTTTCTCTTGTTCCTCTCCTTGACTAAAATGTAAATGACAATAAATTGGTCTTCATTTGGTTTTCTCCTCCATTAAAAAAAATAGATTTTGTTGTTGATTTAATTCATATCACCTCCTGTCATTTACCATTTCACACACTTTTTTGTTTCTGATTCTCCATTGCAAATACAAGTATACATTGTTTAAGATCTCCTCTCCTTCTGTTCCCTGACACATGCCCGTGTGGTTGCCGCAGTAGGAAGATTGTATAACCTGAGTGTGTAAAACAGTCTTTTACAACATTGTAAAGATTTACTATTGAAGTAAATAACGGTGAGAGAACAGGGCTTTTAAATGGAACCCAATCAATATGTCAGGGGAGACCGTGGTAGAGGACCAGGCTGTGACGCTGCACATGAGCAGATCAGTGACAGGCTCCCTGGCATATACAAGCAGCAAGCGTTATATTCTCAGTTAAAAACCAAAAACAAAACAAAAATTGGTGTTGTGAATGATATATTCCCAGGCAAAATACAATACTAAGCAAGTGTTAGTGTTTTAAGGTTCTTCTGAAGGATGATCTGTAGGCTATATTACACACTGAGTGAGGCAGAGAATGGAAAGGAAGGAACTATTTTTAAAAAGGTGTGAAATAGGAGACTTCTTTTTTTTCTGATGGCCTGCAGGGGGTGACTCAGATGGATGAAAAAGTTTGCATTAAACGTCAGAAAATTCAGATTATTCATTTCCTAATGTTACTTTTCACTTGCAATATTCCCCTTTAATGTAGAGAATATGACCTTGGAAAGGACAGTTAGTGCCAGCATATGTATGAAAGGAGATCCTGGTGGTATAAGGAAGTGGCCATTTTAAAGCAGCACACTTCTTGATTCCTCGTTAACTGCATTGACAGAAAAGAAGGCAAGAAGAGAGGGCAATACTTTTTTTCCTTAATGACCCTACAAAGTTCCATAATTGTTTTTTTAATCCACAGCAAAAAAAAAAAAAAAAAATAGACAAATACAAATCTAGCACTGTAGTTTAATACAGACAGTGTGTCAATGCACACACATACGTGTAAATTAAGCGTATTGTTCGTTCACATGGATTTACGCACGGCCACGTGTACATTTAAATTTAGACACGGGCCGGTAATATATTTCCATCTCAGCATTTCTCTCTCTCTCTCTCTCTCTCTCTCTCTCTCTCTCTCTCTCTCTCTCTCTCTCTCTCTCTCTCTCTCTCTCTCTCTCTCTCACATACACACACACACACATCCACACACACACGCACACAAACACACACACACACACACGCGCACACGCACACACACAGAAGCGAAAACACACACACACAGACCCACAAACACGGGGCACACAAACACAGAGACCCCCCCCCACACACACACACACTTGGTACGCACACATCTTGCACGTCCCTCCGCTACATGAGCAATAAATCGCAGAACCCATCCAACAAGTTCATTTTTGGAGGCCAGAGAGGATGGGCCTGCTGACTTTAAAGTCAGCAGACTTGTAAGGATCAATGGCAAGAGACGAAGGGTGAGGACTAAGGAATTGAGCTGAGATACAAAATCAATCAGCAATTTAATCACTTCTAGAGAGGGTGGCATAAAAACAAACGGCAGGGGAGAATTCTGCAGCTTTCTTTTTTGAAAGAAAAGCAATGCCTGGATTTCACATTTTGACATATACTGTAATATCTACTTCTCCATTCTTAAAAAAAAAATCTTTCTGAGGACAATGCTCCAAAAGTGCAGATCTATCTTCAGTCTCATGGTCATTATTTGGAATAGAAGATTTGTATTCAGACCGATGAACTATAGGCTCTTCTGTCAAGGAATTTTTGTTTCTCAAAAATGATCATGTTAGAAATGTTACCTTTGTTTATAACAGTACAGTTTGGTATAGTGAATTATTTCCATTCTTTTGAAGGTCCTAAAAGGTATAGTCACTGCTCAACTGTATGAATAGAAGTCCAAGTATTTGTCAGATACCAAACACAGAGATATAGTACATGTGGACACCTGACTCTTCTTGATGGTATTTAAGTGGGAATTGAAGGATATATAGTTTTCCCCTGGTAAGGAATAACCAATAACTTTATCTATTATACATGTATATCTAACACTGGTATGTGCTGGCATTGTGTTGATTTTGTTTTTGGAGCTGCAACTAATAGCACACAGCCTGTGTTGGACACTCAAGTTCGATCTAGTTGAGTATTGCATTAACCTGGAGGTGAGGACAACTAAGTTGAAGGGCAAGGTGTTTGGTGGAATCATATAGGTGACACGTGATAGCAAACAGATAAGCTTCAATAGCATGGCTGATCTATTGAGAGGTCCATTGTTGTGAATGCAGCCATGACCCCGAGCAATACCAACTTTTTTTTGTCCATAAACCAGGGCACAATTGTGTCATTTCTCTCTTTGTTTCTCACATTTAGCCACGGATGAGAAAAAGCTGTAAGCAAGAAGTGGGAGAACAAAAAGAAAGTTGAAGACAGTTGACATTTCATTTTATTTGTGGTAAGAGGACTACCATATCAACATAAAACAGTCCCAATTCACAATACCAGATCAAGTGTCAAAGACTGACAACAGACGGACATGCTTAAGTAAATGATTTTTGCAGACCATTCTTCAATCCTAAATTGGATTAACATGAATACTACTTTGCAAAATAAATTAGTACCACATAACAATGTTTTCTCTCACGGACTGTCACACCAACCCAGGGGTTCAATTACGTCCTGCTTTATGTTGTGGATTTCACTGAGTCTTTTTGCCTTTGCCCGAGGCCCGTGTCTAATGTGAGCTTGTTCCTTCGAAGCTATTCACATGTTCTCAACTTGGCCTTTCAAGGTTGTTTCATGTCACAACAATACGCCATGGGACAAATTGAATGTGAATAATAATCATAAAAATGTGATATGTTGGGTTCTTAAGGAGCATGAAAAATGTATCTTTGAAAAGTGGAAAAACACCAAACTGATACTAGATGATTACACCTGTCCAGTCCATGATATCCAATTCAAACTTTACATAATGGGGGAACGTAGCATCCTGTCAGTCAGTCACTGTTTCATCCAACTAGATGCCACAGCTGGGAGATGACAGTTGGTGAACTTTAGAAATGACATGCTGATGACATGCTGAAATCTGAACCAAGCCCGCATTAGGGACGCATACAGAAAAACAGGTGCCAGTGACAATGGTAGGGGGCTGGAAGCATTTTAAACGCAACATGAGACATCCAGTCTTTCCTCTTGGCCATGACTTCTCAGGAATCACACCTATTTTTCAACCACAACGTTTGATCAATGTATCTTACTTGAGAGTCCTAACAAGGAACGTTTTAGGAACATTTTATGTGCATGTCACCCGTCCATGTCACCCATCTATTCTCCATACCGCTTAGTCGTATCATGAAATAGTTCAAGGTCAGCTTCCATGGGGTAAACATTCGACTGATCACTTGTGAGTCAAAGGGAGACAAAACACAAATATTCATAGTTGACAGTCAAGGTTTTCACCTCAAACAGCAGTTACTACAGTGGACAGCCTATCATGTTACCAGTTTCCAGATTATCATTATTGGTGGATGAAAGGGTTAACCTAACATGTGTGTTTCGGGACTGCGGGCCATATATTGAGCATATAAACAACAGTGAAAACATATAAACCTGCCACACATCCGATCCATATCTTTGCACCAGATGTGCTAACTGCATGCACCACTGTGGCCTCATGTGTTAACACGAATAAATCAAAGGAAACGGCAGGTTGAATGAGTACAACAATGTGCTGTAAATTCCCTCTGTTGTTTCCAGCGCTCCGATAGAGAAGACAAATCAAAGTTCACTTGCTGGGCACACACAGGAGTCTTTCTTACCTCCGCACACATGGCCTCTCACCTCATCCGTGTCACACCAACACAAACAGTACACAAGCTTGCTGAAACATTTAGTGGCTCTGTGAGAACTATTTCTGAGAATGATGAGGAGCATCTATTATTGGCATTGTGGTTTGACCTTGCACCTGTTTGATGAGGATAGGGTGTCGCACGGTGGGATTGGTGGACTTGTGCATGTTAGTACTTTCCTGTGCACATTATGATTCTTGCCATTTCATTATCGTGTTGATCACACCACTGCCTATTGACGTGGTAATTATACCGTAAGTGCACCCATGTGGTCTGTGTTTTTATATCCATGTGTAAGACATCAGTGTCTACTTACTTATGTGCTTGAGTGTGTGGGCCTGTCACAGAAGTGTTTGTGACGGAGTAGCCTCTGTGTGTGGCGCTCTCCCCTATTGGTAAATCTCCCCCTACCCAACAGGGACAATGCAATCAGACGTAACCACAGGAACCTGATATAATGATCACTGCAGAATATGCAAATTAACATTTAGCGCATGATCCATTTGCCATAATCTAAGGCAACAGTAAGGCACGCAGTCAGGTGCCAGTGACCCATACACAGTCAGGGTCAGACTGCACAAAATTCCAGTTTAGGCCAAGTACGAACACATTTGCAGCACATTTACACGAGCTGCTCCTTTATTGCGGATGTAAATGGTATGACAAAACACAGGACTTTGAGCGAACAGTGTCCTTATGTGAGTGCCCTCAGGTTGTTTTCACTCCACACTGCAGTAAACAGGGTCATTATTTATATCACTATGAGGCTGTAAGTGTACATAGAGAATGCACAACAGCTGCCCTTTTCCATCCAGTAGATTTCAGACATACTTATTCATAGTGGTGGTAGGCGGGGGGTTGTGTGTGTAAACAGCATGAATTTTTAATCCAGCGCAAGATTCTGGGCTGGTAATGAATGTGTTTTGGCAGCCAACCTCTCGGGGGAAGGAGGCCCCTGGCTCCTGTTGCTAAGTTTCGGCAATGCTTGAGTTCTGGAGGAATCTGCCAGTTCTAGCCCACCAGTCTGCCAAGCATACTACATACGTAACTAAATTCATACTGTATACATATTTTGAAATTGCAGAAAATTAGGACAAAGACATAAAGCATTTTATATTAATATCATTTAACATTGTATGTAAAATAATGGACACAGAGAGGGACATAATTACGCAATTTACTATACGACACAAAAAAATGTTCACAAGGATGCAGCAACACATTTTTAACACATTCTCCTTTCTTATTGAGTATATTTATTTGGTCAAGCTGATTTGAAGAGTTATTTCATGTTTTTTGCTTTTTTCAGCGAACGTTTTTCTCTTCCGAGAATCTGTAGTTTATTCTGCGTCCACTAGGTGTCACATTTTTTTTCATATACAATGAGATTTACGAACTTAATTGGTTCCCAGACCGAGTGTGTAAGGTGAAAAGTGTGTATCTAAAAAAAAAATCCCATAGGAGACAATTAAAATGGGAATAATCTGTTCCTGGGTTTCAATAAAATTTATTTTTCAACTAAATAAGCTACCTACAACTACACACAAAATACCTTATTCTATGTATAATAAATGTGCCATTGTATTGTAATGAAAGAAAGACACTGCATTGTATCATAAAGTCACTTTATTTACATTTGTGATGGTCATTGATGGCTTGATGGAATGGCATTGGAGGTCCGAGGTCAAAGGGTGGTGTGCTTCCGCCGAAGATCACGCCGCCAGATCCAAAGGTCGTGTGCTTGATGGACCAGCCATGGTGGGTGTGTATTATGAATATAGTGCTTATTATAAGGTTTAATTTTCATAAATTTGACATTCATAAGACGAAAAGTTCGTAAGATAAGGTGTTCGTAAGTTGAGGTCTCACTGTAAGGCTTGCTTGTTTAATAGTGTCAATTCAGTGTTTTTTTTCAGCAGGCAGCACCTCATGTATCGTTTCCAAGCGCAAATATTTGTCCTCCAAATGAGTACATTTCTGTACATTGACATGGTTTTGTACAACTCATATTAAAGGCTTTGGAGAGAAAGTCAAGGAGGCCGTATATATATATATATATATATAAAAAAAAAAAAAAAATCCTCGTCTCACCCACCATGGGTGGTGTCTGTCCCCATTTCAGCTCGGGTCCTCTACCAGAGGCCAGGAAGCTTGAGGGTTCTGCGCAGTATCCGTGCTGTTCCCAGCACTGCGCTTTTCTGGACCGAGATATCCGATGTTGTTCCCGGGATCTGTTGCAACCACTCGTCGAGTTTGGGGGTCACTGCCCCAAGTGCTCCGACCACCACAGGCACGACTGTCACCTTTACCTTCCAGGCTCTCTCCAGCTCCTCTCTGAGCCCTTGGTATTTCTCGATTTTCTCATGTTCCTTCTTTCTGATGTTCCCATCACTCGGGACCGCTACATCCACGACAACGGCTTTCCTTTCCCCTTTATCTATGACCACGATATCTGGTTGGTTGGCCATTACCATCTTGTCAGTCTGTATCTGGAAGTCCCACAGGATTTTTGCTCGGTCATTCTCCACCACCTTGGGAGGTGTTTCCCATTTTGACCTTGGGGTTTCCAGTCCATACTCCGCACAGATGTTTCGGTAGACTATGCCAGCCACCTGGTTATGGCGCTCCATGTAGGCTTTCCCTGCCAGCATCTTACACCCTGCAGTTACGTGTTGGATTGTCTCAGGTGCCTCTTTGCACAACCTACACCTTGGGTCTTGTCTGGTGTGGTATATCCCTGCCTCTATGGCTCTGGTGTTCAGGGCCTGCTCTTGGGCAGCCAGGATGAGTGCCTCTGTGCTGTCCTTTAGGCCAGCCCTCTCTAGCCACTGATAGGACTTCTTGAGATCAGCCACTTCTGCTATGGTTCGGTGGTACATCCCGCACCGTATATATATATATATATATATATATATATATACAGACGTATTGATTAATAAAGTACATATTCGTGAATAATATTGCAGCAGAATCGTTGGTGCAGACAAAGCACAATACAGAGTTGGATGTGTCATATACCGAAACTGTTGTTGTTATTCGATAAAATGTGCGGTAATCTGCTCCCATTTCCTCAAAATGTGTTATATTCATGGTAAGGTCTGTGTAAACATTCATGGTAAGGGCGTATCACAAACATTGTTTGCCCTCAATACGCCACCCAACACCTTCAAATCCAATGACATGTTTTTGGTGTCAATGTGTGGGAGTGGCAACAATCCTGATTCTCTCACGCCGGCCAACCATGGATTGGTTGACACCTCAGAAGGAGCGAAAACAGAATCATAACGTGACTTTCTGTACTGAAGCAGAGGCGGGCGCATCTTTCATTGCCAACCTGCCTAAAGGATGAGCTGGTTGAATTGACAAGTGTCCATCCACTGATAAGACACATAGACACATTGAATTCTGAAGTGCTTAACATGCATGTTCAAAATTTAGGAAAAAATGCATTCAAACACGTGCCTAAAAGAAGCAGGACATGCAATGTCTGACCCCATTCAGATTAAATCAGCCATTTTATCAGTGGCATGCCCATAGCCAGCCTTGAGCTCCCTCTTAATTATTTTCCAATATCACTCAGATGCTGTATGTGAAGGGCAGGACAAACACACAATGTGACTCATGCATGTGATATTGTCGTACCCACCTGCTATTCAAAGGTTAGTGCAACCTGTGCTTACAACTTTGTTGAGCTGTATTCTACTCAGAACATACTTTGAATCAGACTTGTCTTAAAGTAACAGTGACTTGTAGGTGTTTGCAAAGTCAATTTTAACTGAACTGGGACCCACACACCCCCAAAATGACCTAGTTCAAGTATAGTTCTCATTGGATACCAGTTTTCATTTTGCAGCTGTATTGGTGTGGCTGCTGAGAGGCTCTGGCATAGACCGACTATGGCTACTTCTAAGTACATTACATTGCTTCGAGAGAATCATGTGTTTTTGACAGGAGGGATGCTATCGTGCACCGTGTCACAATTTTAGGTCACGGAACTAGGCTGGTGGGTGTAAATGAAAATTCAATCAAAAATCAATCCTTGATAAATGCAGATAAAATTTTTAATATTCCTTTACTGCTTAAAACATATATAATGTCTCACTTCAACCCAGCAGAATTTGTGACAACCTGTAGCACGGACGGAGGGGTGGGGGGACAGCTTTCAGTGCTTCACTCCCTCACTCATTCATTCACATTGCTTTTTATTTAATTAGCGCTAATGGAATCTAACCTAATGCATAGTTTGCATTCTTGAATGTAGGCGACAATCCCCCCTGCACTCCCTCTAGAAACGTTCAACATACTACGTAATTTAATGTGACTGCACAGGCTAACTCTAGAAAGTAAGAGTAAACACAAATACGATGCATCATTAGTCCCAAAAATTGCTTTGGGAGTTTAACCCAGCCATATATTGAAATTTTTACTTTTACAGTATTTTTCGCTCTTGGTAAAGGAAGTGATTAGAATTATGTATTCTGATGTCATGCTAAAATTAACAGTAGCCATTATTCAGGGTACACCCACTTCTGAACAAATAATATATGTATCATTAAAAAGATCCAAATGTATTTGGATAACCATGAACAAATTGAATGCTATTTTACAGACGAGCAACCACTACCAAAAACATCTGTATTGACAATCACAAAGCGCTTCAGCGATGGTGTATTTATGTCAACTTGCTTTGTATACTGACAAATGTTCAGCATATTATTACAATATTGGATTGCATTGGATTGCATTGGATTGCATTGGATTTGCCTTCATTAGTCTCGCAGTGGAGAAATTTACATTTCACAGCAGCAAAGTTATGAAAGGAATGAAAGTAGAAAAACAAAATATGATGTCTTCCGTGCGCCATGCACTCCAACAATAAGATGTTTGTTGAAAATATCACCCTGGCTAGCATTGTGTTTGTCTCTTCAAGCCCCATAGGGATTTAGGCTACCACACAATCGAGAAGCTCTATATGTGTCTGCTCATGTACAACATGCCCTTGTACATGCACGCACAGCCAGCAGCCACTGTCTCATGCCTGACTGATCTTGTTGGTGGGCCTTACACTGGGAAGGTTACTGGCTGCTGCCTGTAAATCAGGCAGGAAATGGTTTTAAAGTCACCCATTTGGTGGTAAGAGGGTTGAACAGGTATTTGACTTTATAAGTGAAAGAGTCAAGCGGCTCTTTCGACACATTGGCCAGCTGAGCTCTTAAAAAATTAAATGGGGTGTGACATGTTATTTGTTATTTCATTTTTTTGTTCTTTTGACTTCAAGACGGCGCCGCGAGAGTGGCTGCCTTTCCAGCAGCTCCTGTATTTTGCTTTTCTACTTTCATTTATTTCATATTTTTGCTGCTGTGAAATGTAAATTTCTCCACTGCGAGACTAATAAAGGGAAATCCAATCCAATCAATTTCATCACTGGAATTGTCACAGGAATCGCTGCAAAAGAACACATATATGAAAGAAAGAACAACACCGAAAACAAATACTTGCCATTGTTATCATTGCTCATTAAAACATCTCTATTTTAACATATCACCCACCACCATAGTGTCATGCAAAACATACTTCTTGTGATGTCCAACATTTGGCACTGGCTTGTTCTTATGGGTTGAATTCTATCAATTTTGTTGCATGTTTTTTTTCAGAACCATGTTTTCCAGGTTTATATACCACAATGATTTTACCCTGCTTTAAACCTTTCAGCTTTTAATGTGATACAGTTTATATATGAATATTTATTGACTAGCTTAAATCCACCAATAAATACACTCATAGTCACTTCTGACCAATGAAATAACTGAAAATGTCACAGTGGACCAATGAAACCGTTCCGACTCTCCCTTTGTATTGAATATTCATCAGCCATTTGTGTTTGGAGTCAAGCGGTTATAGCAGTGGTCCAGTGGTGGTCCAGCGAGTTTACCTCACATTGCAGAGGTACCAGGCTCAATTCCAGCTCTGGCCTCCCTGTGTGGAGTTAGCATGTTCTACCCGGACCTGCATGGGTACTCTCTGACTCCCACAATCCAAAAACATGCATGGCAGGCTGTTTGAACAGAAAAAGAATGGATGGATTGGGGAAAATGCGACACCACATCAAGGGTACTCTAACAGTACATTTTTATTTAGGCCTTTAACGTCAAGCAGATTTATCAAAGTAGCGGTAATGATATCATGCAGTTGAATATATTTTTTCAGGTGACGTGGAACCTTATCCTTAAATACCCCGCTCTTGCTTATGGTGTGTGACATTGATATTTGCATAGCTCTCAACATAGTCTTAGTGCAGTGTCAGGCACTGCTTGAATGGCAGATGGGAAGAGAACTTTGGTTCACAAGTGCATGGCAATAGCCCACAGTCACATAGCCTGTCAGTCACAAAACAAATGAATGACAGATTCCATCGTGGCCCACTGAAGTCTCGGGACAATGTGGAATTTTACTCAGGTTTAAAGAGCAGTGAGGGCACGCATTTAGAATTGCTTCTTTTTTTACCAGGTCTGGTCCATTTCTGTAGATTATGGCAGAGGTCGTCAGCGGAACAAACACACATTGGGTTGTATCTGGATTTCATCACCACAGAACTATTCTGCTTCCAATTAACTTGTTGAGAGAAAGCTAAGTGAGACAAGTGCCCTTTAAAATGAGAGCTGTCGCAATCACTGTTTAAATGCAGAAGGTATGACAAAGGCTCATGCTACATTAAAACCTCCAGGACTTGTATATAATGAGAGCTGAAGTCACTGGTTTATCTCGCAGCAGCTCTCATGGTAGGTGGACATTTAGCTAGCATTTAATTAGATGCTGGTTGGTAGGTGATTGTGAGGCTACTTCGATCATCGAGCACCCAGCAGTTTTGATGAGACGTAGCTGAATCCAATTCTGTACAATGCCAAGATTTCTCGAAAACAAACCAAGCTATCCAACCTATTAACATTAGGTAATTACAGTCACTAATTGGAAAGGACACATATTCAATCAAAAGCTACTGCTGCTTTCGAACAGGATTGGAGTGACATGATCCTTTCAAACGGTTTTCCATTCACTTTGTCGCAGCGTGTTTTGGCTCGTCATTAGCAGCCCAAAAAACTGGCAAATACTCTGGGTGACACATGTTAGTAGAGCTCCATCATTTGTCACATTGGCTTTCATACTCCCCACAACTCTGTTCCATCCCCACCATTACAGGCATTTACCTAATTGGATGAAACGACTCCTGGATGGAAGCCAAGAGGGTTTTATAGTCAGTGTTTGCGATTCGGATTGTTTGATTATAAACTCTCTTTAATAATTACTCCCAGTTTGCTCGCCGCCAGCCGGGCGAGCTCTCTCTATTGCCTGCTTGCCGTGTTGTGGGCAGCGGTGAGCCCAAAACGGGCTGTAAAAGGTACCACAGCATGCCTTCTGGGCTCAATATCACAGGCGTGTCTTGAGCCCAGTTTACCAAGGCTAATTAACCCTAATTCGAGGTAATGGCATGATCAAGTATATGCTATTATCACAAATCCCGACTCACCCACCCCTTTCTAACTGCTAGTTCCTCAAAGGTTAGCATTGGCCAGCTTTGCTTTGCTGATTGGTCTCAACTTGGTTCGACTTCCTACGCATTACTTTCCTTATTCCCATCTGTTCATTTAAGCGCAGAGCAGTCTACACACATGCATTCGAGGCACATTTAATGCATCAAGGATTCATGACTGTAACTGAGAGAGATAGCTAGCCTCACCTGTAATGGCCCTGAGGGGGTCCTTGAAGCTGATGTGGTTATCAGTGTGCTGAGTGCAGAGGAGACATAATCCATTCTGTGGCCCATGGGGGTCTTTCATCGACCTTCCCCATTTGGAAACAGTCTTTCCGATGGTCTGTCCCAGTCCTGTGATATAGCCCATCCTCAACAACCCTCTAGCCTTCTGATATAGTTGCGCTCCATTAGATCTTAGGTCCTGTCTGGATATAGTTATGGACATCAGACTAGAGGGCTTGGCTGTCATTCCTAGAGGGCACAATCCCAAGGTCAAAGTTACTTCACTGGAAAGAGAAGGCACATGGCAATGAAAAGTTTGGGTGATGTATTCAAGTGGCTGCATGAGATGAAATCATCCGGACGGAGATTCGATATTCATCTACTATACTACTAAGAGTAGAAGAGAATATGCATTAGGATTCACTTCACTCCATTAATCAAATTGAGTAAAATCAACACATCAATTTTTCAATTGATTTAGGCATTGAATTTGAATTTCATATATTCATATGCAAGTTGAGAAACAGCTCCCATACAATAAATATTTTTTTCTCTGAAAACTACTGCTAAAAACATGGTTTGTTTGCATGAAATAATTACTTTTTTCTTCATCTTCATCTTACTATCAATCATTAGGACATGAAGTCTTTCTCTCCACTTTCTGTCACTACAGAAGATGTACCCACATCTGTGCCTGGACGTACAAGCACGCACACACACACACACACACACACACACACACACACACACACACACACACACACACACACACACACACACACACACACACACACACACACACACATGCACACACACACACACACATGCACACACACACACACACACACACACGCACACACGCACACACGCACAGGCACACACGCGCACACACACACGCGCACACACACACACACATACAAAATTACCATTTTATTTTATTTCTCTCCAATTCCTGCCTGCTCTTTGGCAGCCTGCATGCAAACGTGGTCGTGGTGGTTAATGAGCAGAAAAAGCCATTGAGGAAGTGGGGGCAGAGGGAGAGAAATTATTTCTATGCTCTGAACAATCAAAATAGCAACACTCCCTCATTCTTTGTACTTTTCTTTGGTTTGTTTGTATCTGTGTGTGTGTGTGTGTGTGTGTGTGTGTGTGTGTGTGTGTGTGTGTGTGTGTGTGTGTGTGTGTGTGTGTGTGTGTGTGTGTGTGTGTGCGTGCATGCGTGCGTGTGCGTGTGTGTGTGTGTGTGTGTGTGTGTGTGTGTGTGTGTGTGTGTGTGTGTATCAGTGTGCTGGAGGGGGTGCAGGGGCGGGAGGTGTTGCTGTCATGTGTCTGACAGATATTGAAGATAATTGTACGCTTTCTTCGCCTTGCCTGCGTAATTCCATCGCTATTGCAGTGCCGTCAACACTCACCTGGGCACGGGAGGAGGGAAAAGCAGATCCGGGAGGGGGCTGTGGAGCATGGGGTGTGTAGGGTAATTTCGACTGATGGATGTGAATGAAATCCATCGAATTCATCCAGGTTTGCCCCACGTTAAGATGTCTGTACAGGAACAGATTGAGTTTGGAGGAAGACGAAAGTTGCCCTTGAGTCTGAATTTCCCTCTGTAAGTGAAAATCTCCACATGTTGATGCACCAAGGAGCCAGAAAGGCAGAACCAGTGCCTCATTGGGTGAAAGCCCACAAGATAATTATTCTGTTATCTGCAAACCTGGATAGAGGGCATCGACAGTGTCTGAAATAGTGTCTGCCCGGATGCCCAGGCCGGGCAACTTTTGCGCCGGGCGTACAACTTACAAAACGTCTCCGCCCGGGTGGCCGACATCTTCCAAATTTTTTTATTTTTTTTTCAAATCAAATGTTTGCTTTATTTAATAAAGCAAACATTCTTGAACAAAGATTTCTGAATCTGAATAAATTATTGCCATTTAGAAATCTTCATTCGGTTTGGAAATTTCTGAATTTCGGTTCATTTGGCAATTTGCATACTCGGCACGGCAGCCAATCAGAAGCCTGCTTCGTGCTTCCGTTTTTCCTGAGCGTTATAAGGTCGTGCATTTCCATATCATTTTCCAAAGTAGATGCACAGAACCTCAGCCCCAGAAGAAAGATTCAAAAGAAGCTAACACACTTTATGACGCTACAAAACGTAAATGTACATTATCCCGTGACTATAAAGTGCACTTGAGAGTTTTGAAAGGCGCTTAGAAATTGAACGTGCATTAAAAGCATGGTGGAAACAGGAGTCCACGTGCCTTGTAGCAGATGTTGCAATGTGTGCAAAATGACGAACAGTGTATGGAAAAACAACCAACTGGAGTAACATCATCAGCAAGAGATATTTATGATAAACTAAGCAAGCAATTTGAGGTCGGTACATCCTTAATAAAAACAATCCTTAATACTTTGCAATAATGTTTTTTTTTTTGTGATTAGTCCTCTTATTGTGTTTCAAGTTGTGAAAAATGGGGCAGGGAACTTACTTCATGGCCGGGCAGGCAACTTTTCAGAGTTGCCTGCTTTCGACACACTTTCCAAAAACGTTTCAACTTTTTGCCATGAGTTTCAGACGCTGGCATCAACTATTCATATATTTTGGAGTTATGCAATGTTTAGACAGAGTTCTCATGTGTTTGTTTCCTGGTGTTCTGTAGTGGTTTTAATGTTTTTTCTATTACCTATTTATATTAAATTAAATTATGTCCTGACAGTGGGACATTTCATCATTGTATATCATGAAATGTGAGAGAAATATTTTTTGAAGGCACCACAAGTAATTATCTTAGCTGAATGATTTAAGAATCAACAGCGCCAAAAGAATTTCAAAATTAATGTTTAAGAAGGGAACATTTTAACCATCTGCAACTAAAAACCAAGTACTTTTTTTCACTGTATACCATGAAAGATAAAGAAAAAAGAATATAAAGGGCATAATCATCAATCAGTTCAGAGGGTGCTACAGTCTAGCATACCTGTGACCCTGATGAGGATACGTTATGCAGCACAGATATCGGATGGCAGTTATAATAAGTAAGTATGCAGTTATAATAAGTAAGTATAATAAGTATAATAATGAGTAATAATAATAAGTAAGTATAATAAGTACTATTGCTTACTTAATAGAGAAAATATCTCAAAATACAGTATTTGTGAATCTGCATTTCTCCCCTAAAAAAAATCGATGACAGATGGGCAGAAGAAAAAGAAAGAAGGTTTTAGTTTTTTTTCTTTCGGAAATGTTTCACCCCACCCCACCACTTATATGGAATAATGAAAAGACAGAAACAGAAATGTGCAGCCAAATCAAACAATGATGAGTTCCATTGCTAAGAATAGTCTAGAATGACTGGGCTGGTTTCCAGAACTGCGGTCACTGGAAACTTTGGTTAACACAAGTAGCAAATTTTCTTCCTCCTCCTACAGTGACACCCTGCTACACACGGACACACAAACAGTGACTGGAGAACGGCTGTTGATTACGCTCAGTAGATACATCACACCTGACTCCGTACTACTCTCAGTAGGGTTGCTTGTCTATATGGAGGTCAGACTTTGACCATGATAGTGTGTCAGATGACCGTGTGTCTGTCCAGGACTCCATTAAATCAATTGGCTGCAAGTTCATCCTCTAATTAGTGCAATGGGTGCCCCTTGCCTTCTCTCAGTAACTTATCAATAACACACTTCTACCTCTTCCCCAGGAGCCGTAAATTTTTGGTCCTGAGCCTCCTTCGGTCTCCAAGTAAACGACCTAGAGGAAGCCTGGACACATGTGTTAACAATCGTTGACAGGTCTGCACCCTCCCCTCTGAAGTCCGTTGGATGAAGTGTTTACCTTTTCTTGTTACTGCATTGACTTAACAGTATTGCTTCCTCCTTGAGCTGCCACCTTGCTGTTTCTCTTTTGCTCCAAGTCTGTCTGACTGTCCTGGTCCACACTCTGCTCTTTTCTCTACACACATTTTCATCTGACTGTCTGTCTGTCTATCTGTCGGTTTTTGTCAGCTGGATGGTCTGGCATTATGTATCGAGTAGAGTGAGATAACCCGTAGGCCATGGATCACAAAGGGATTTGGAAAAATGATTGTTCCCCGTCGCATGACACGCCCCAGAAAGTTAAAATAGAGGAGCTGCTTAATTTATCACCTTCGACAAACTTTGATATCAGGGAGAGACTAACATCGTTTCAAGACTCTAAAATCATCATTCAAATACAATTGTGAAACTTGCACAATAGGTATGTGACTATTCCATACCGATCATCATGTCTCGCAGGAGACACTTATTTACTCAAGTTTTAAAAAATGATGGGCATAGCCATACCTCTTCCTAAACGTTCTGGAGTTAAATGGGCTTGAAATGAGGGTGGCTGTCCAAAATACAATGCAATACATACTTATTGATTTATGTAGCATTTTAACAACAGCGGCGGCTTTAACAAAGCGCTAACATGGAAAAAAGGGAAATGCTGCCCCCTTGTGGAAGGGGGAAAGTCTGAGCAGCGCTTTATCGGCACCCGCTCCCCAGAAGAAAAACCAAAACCCGAACAAATACGGGAATGGCACTCTGCATCATATTTTCAATTCCTGAAAAAAATTGGGAATCTCAGTGAATGAGTCCAGTGCTGAGAGCCATCATAGATAAGTTAATTTTCTGGCATGTGCAGCAACACCAAAACGGTTTGCTGGGAATTTCGGGGGGAAAATAGCAATGGTCAAGATGAAATGATTGCAAGAATTGGGAGGAATGTTGTAAATCCCATTTAAAAAACAATGAGATGAAAATATATTTTTTTTCAGGAAGGTGCCATAAAACACATGTGACCTCTGACTTCACACATCAACATTGTTTATGAGGGTGTCTGTTGGTGCCATCTTAACTTTAGTGCATAACAGCTCTCTTAACCGTTTTTTTTACCCACCACAGTGCAGATTGATACCATAGCAGGTGTCACTACTGCGGGCATTTGTATTTGTATTTTTGTTCTTCTTTACATGAGTTCTAACAGGTTGAGCAGTTACAGCATCCGGTGATGTTCTCCAGACACATCTCAATGTGCTGTCACAGTTGAGAGCTGTCATGGCAATCAAACCAAACACGATGCGGCAATCCCATTACCTACTCGTCTTCCGCTGTCTCCTCACTGTTGCATTGTGAGAGAACCCAGCTTTGACTGGACAGGTTGAGTAAAGTGACATCCAAAGTGTTCAACACTGAAAAGTTAACACAGATAGCATGTACGCATGAGATGTATCCAGTGACTTCCATTAGAATACTAACATTAAAACATGTGCCAGAGCATTTTAGCTTCTTTGCTATATTGTAAAGGATTTATAGAGCAACATCTTTGAAATACATGATATGGCAAATAACTTTGAACTCCATGAATGAAATTATGTGACATTTACTTTCATTTTTGTCCGGTAAAAAAATATTTCACTTGTCCAATGAATAATTAAATAAAATATCTCCAAATTTTTGAATGGCTCATATGGGGACAGAGCGCCACTGTCACAAGGATGTACAGATTCCAAATAATTTCAAGCAATGAAACAGCTCAGAGGGGATGCTTTTGAGTAAGAAAACGAAACATATTCTCAGAAGGACGCACAAATATGATTGTTTATTGTGCAGTACCTTTTTCACATGGGTGGTTATCTCGAACTCATTGGTTTGCATCATTTCTCTCTGACTTTTGTAGATAATAAATCTGAAGACTTAAATTGCTGTAGAATCAACATAAAAAAAAGTTGTGAAAGTCATAGATTTAAGATTTTTTTTCTCACCATCTTTCTCTATGCTGACCTTTGGCTGAATGGATAGTCATACTGAAAGAATCACATGGAAAATAATTAGGAAAACCCAAGTTTCAAACTTCAATTCCACCATAGTTAGGTTGTATTTCGGTGTTAATGATGGGTGAGTATGCAACCACAGACATCATTAATACATCAACAGTATCACAAAGATTCCACAATTTCCCCCATGTCTGTATATCTATTTTTTAATCGAAGAAAAGCAAAATGTAAAATACATATCAATTAGTTTCCATTCCCTGGTGAATTGTCCATTGCCAACTCAGACATCCAACTGATTAGAATATATGTGCTGAATTTGACAATCACGAACCCCACCTTGAAGTTTTCAATTTATTCTTTTTGGGGGGAAACTTGAGACGATCCACCAAAAATTGGGATCCCCCAGGAGGAAAAAAGCTAATATGTATTTTCCAGTTTGCCATGCAATAGAAAATTAAAGTTGTACATTTGTAAAATGATACTCTTGGTTGTTTAGTAGTTGCGTCCTTCTGTTGTAGCAACACTGCCGTGTATATTTCAGAGAAAAATATGTGTAGCAGTTTGAATGTGCAGTGTCTCGATGCGTGTGTGTGGGCGAAAATGCTGTATCTGCATGCTCCAGCAATATGCAACACATTAGGTCCTGGCAGTCATTCCACATACATAAGTTTGATTCATATGTGTGCTAGCCTTCCAAAACTGGTTTTCACTTCATAGTTTGCCAGAGATGACTCAATTTCGTACTCCGGATTCTCTGTGCGAGGGACTCAGTGAGGGTAATATTTTCAGAGCAAGGCAATGTCCAGTTGTTTCGAGGTATTTCTGAACACTAATCCCCCTTCTTTTGGGGTAAACATTATTTTGGTCCGCAAATGACAGTTGGAAAAAAAAAATCCACAAGAATGTATTTGTTGGCGGTAAGTCACAATTTATCCATTATATATTTATTTATTTAAGTCTGAATTTTTTAAGTATTAGTCATTGATGTCAGGATTTTTTTATTACTGTACAGTGCAAGGTCCCCAATCTTTTTTTCGTCATGGACCTGTGATATTACATTCATTGCGTTTGTTGTGATTATTGGTAGCCCTTTATATGTTTCTTGTTCATGAGCTACATCTAAACAGGAGGCTGGAGACTCTGATGCAGGCGCTCATCTCTGGGGTTGAAGTCAACAAGGTAATTAAAAAAGATCCTCAGTGGGAGGGCCCAATTGATGGATGAAATCTCCCTGGAGTTTCAAAAGATGCTGGGTGTTGGTGGGATGTCCTGGTTGACATTCCTCTGTAAATTTGTGTGGAAGTCTATCGCTCGACTCGCTTAGACTCAAAGATACATGCCTATTACAGTGGATGAACACTCCTCAGACTCGGGTCATTTCTCATCAGGTGGTCTAACGGGGATGATCTATGGGTAAATCATTTTACAGAGTTTGAAGGAGCAGTGTTTTTTTTCATCCTATGTCTGGAACAGTGGACCAGCTCTACACCCTCAGAAAAGGTCCTTGTGGTGTATGGGAGTTTGCTGAACCAGTCCACATGTGCTATGTAAATTTTAAAGAATGTGTTTTACCATGTTCCCCGTGGGCTCCTGTGGAGAAAGTTTGGTCCATGTTGCCTAATCAGATTTGTTTTATGTCAAATTTGGACTCCACCAAAGCCTTTTGTCTCCAAGTTTGGGTGAAGACCTTTCCAGAAGTGAGGGAGCACACGTTTCTTGGAATAATGTGTGAAGAATGAAGTGAGGGATGAATAGGAAGATCGATGCTGCGGACAATGTGTTGGACTGTCGTGGTGAAGAAAGTGCTGAGCCGAACGATAAATCTAGCAAATTGGTAGTCGATCTACGGTTCTCCCATGACCTATTGTCATGACCTGAGGGTTATGTCTGAAAGAACAAAATCAGTGATTTAAGTGGCCTTAATCAATTTCCCCTGCAGGGTGTCTGGGCTCTTGCTTACAGATAGGATGACAACCTTCGGCATATAGGAGGGAATCTGAGTGCAGTTGCTGTTCTTCCATATTGTGTATATTTGAGCTGGCTCAGCAGTCTGGTTAAGATTGAAGTTTTCAGACATATTCTACTGGGAGGAGGCTACGGGGACCACCCAAGACACACTGGAAACACTGTCTCCTGGTTTGCCAAGGAATGCCTTGGGATCAGCCCAGAAGACCAGGAAGTGACTGGGGACAGGAACGTCCGGGCTTCCTAGCTATAGCTGCTGCACCCACGACCCACACCGAATAAGCGAAAGAGTTTGTCAAATAAAAAAATAAAAAAATAATTAATAATAATAATAATAATAATAATAATAATAATAATAATAATAATAATAATAATAATAATAAACAATTGTTTAGTTTTGAAGAAAGGGAAATGTTGTTTTCTTAACCTGAAACTAATTTTATTAGATTTTTCATGGCAAAAAATGTACACTTTTGTCATGGGCAATTAAAAAGAAGGAAAGATACGGGCCACTAAAGTATTCTCGGCGCCCATCTTTTAAAAAGTTCATTTTAGGTACACATGAACTCAGTTTATATTCATTTATATATGACCTTAAGGTCATATATAAGGTTCGAAGGGGAAATTATGCATCAATTGAAATTGATTGAAATTGAAGTCAAAAGTCATAAATGCTCTGTACTATTACAGGACATACCGTTTTGGTATCGAAGGAGAATCACTTTGCAGAGTTTACATTTTCCTTCTCCAAAAAGCATTATAATCTGGTGGTATATCATTCACTAACGAGGGTAGCATGGCATACAAATAGGAAAAAATAGTCAGTTGGAAGGCAAGATGCATAAAATGTGATGAGAGATTGGTCTCCTCTAAGCATAGATGCAAACATGTGAAATGGACTCATGAAACACTAGTTAAGTGGGTTCGACTACTACTATACACAATGTTGTCTTCCAAGCCAGTGATTTCTGTTTCCCCCTACATGTAGTGTGTGATAAACCAATGTGTTTTCTTCAACATGCAGAGATCACTGTGAAGAAATTAATGTACCAATAGCAATCATGTGTGCTTTTATGAAAGAGTAAGACATGTGACATCAACGTGTTTCATGGGACTGGAAAAAAATCCCCTGCACTCAATGCAGTTATTTGGGGAATAATCCAAGTGGATGATCGTTTGAAAATCACAAGTCCACACAAAATCTATATTACATTCAATTTTATGCTGTATTTATCAATTGAGGTTCAAAACATATTAGTGGTCCTCCTCCAAATGATGGTTGATATTTTCAATGATTCCCATATTGTATTGCATTTTTAAGAAAAATGCACTTGCACTGGCCTCCCCAAGTGTGTGTCCATCAGAAAATTGTTGCACACTTTGGTTATTCGCCATGGTAACTGTCACGTTTTCTTTGGGGGGGAGCAGAGGCATTTGCACTGCATATTTTACATGTTGAATTTACCTCCCAGGTTTAGTGGGAGTCGAATGCCTTCTCTGGTTTGGAATTATTACTATGGCTTCTACACATAATAAAACAAAGCAAAATATGGATTTTGAAGCTGATTTGGGAAAAACATTTGATTTATCAAACCACTTAAGTGTCCCTCTCTAAATTATTTCTCAACTCACACAACCGGATTTGGGTACTTTTCAAAGAGTCTGATTGACTGAAACCCAGAATCTAGCTACACATCCCTGGAGTAGTGATTGCTTTTTACTTTAACTGCAGAGTATGTCACTCAGAGAAAATAGTGAAATATGGAGCTTGACACAAGCTAAAAATAGAACTTGAATCATTTCTTATTGTCTTCAGCATTGATGGTTGTACATTTTCAACATATTTCTCCCAAATTTGAGAGGTCCTAAGTAAAAATTTAATTTTATTATCAACATCAATCATACCCACCTGGGTCCCACTATCTAAGAGAACACCGCCACACGAACAAAAAGCTCTTTTGACAATCCTCATAGAAATTTGATGATAGAACATCATGGCATTGCCTGCCAGGTCAATAATCAGAATCAGAATAAGAATCAGAATACCTTTATTCGTCCCACAATGGGGAAATTTGCAAAAAGGGCTCATAAATTGACTTCTGTCATATAATGATGCACACAGCTGCAAATTATGCATTATGTAGCCATGTGCAATTTTGTGTTATAACATCATAGTTCCTGAATGTATTTGATAATGGTTTATCCTTTGCAACCGTACTCACAACTCAACCCACAAGTAAAATGGTTATGGAAAACTGAATACTATTATAGGGTACTATATCACAGCCTTGAATTCCAAGCTGCAAAAAGCCCAGTTGTGGCTGCTTGAGCAAGCAAGGCCTTCTCTGACCTAAGCAATGTCATAGGCATTGAACTATACTTACGTGTTGTTTTCCAAAAATGTTGAATTGAAATTGTGTTCATGCGGGTGGCACAGTGGTTGACAAGTAAGCACATTCACCTGATAGTAAATAGGTTATGGGTTTCAATTAAGCCACCGCCTTCCAATGTAAATAGACATATTTTCCCTGTGCCTGTCCACATTCCTACCTCATTCCAAACAACATGCACAGGAGCTTGATTTAATGCTCCAAATTGTCCATCTCTGTCATTATGTGGAAGAATGGTTGTTTGTCTATATGTCCATTGCGATTGGCTGGCAACCATATCAAGGTGTTCCCCGCCTGCTTCCCAAAGACAGCTGGGATAGGCTCCAGCATGTCCTTGTGAGGATGAGACAATCAGATAATGGAGAATGGATGGAAATTGTGTCAAGGTACCAAGTACACTGTGTACCCCTGGCAAAGCCAATACGACAGTGAAAAAAAAATCTGTGGATTGAATCAATTCAAACAGTTTCCCATGTTATCCTCAAATGTAAACAAATTATGTGTTAGTTGAACACATTTTAATCATTGACACCTGGTAATCAAGAACCCCTCACCCCATCTACCAAGGCAGGTTGGTGACATAAACCACTGCCTGTGGCTCATTTGAGGATATGCAGCTATAAATTAAAACCATAAGCATATTTGCATTCCAGGATCTGTGGTTTAATGGTGCTCAGCTTAAAGCCAGGCAAGGTACTTTTATTTATTATGTCACTTTAAAAATAACTTCACTCACACATTAATCAAAGTTTTACCTAAGTGTAGTACACAATAATGTAGAAGACAACTCCACCATCAATTGAAAGGGTGACGGGAAACCTACAACAAATTACTGACGTCTGAGAAAGGGCAATGTCCTCCAATAAACTTACAGAATGACCAAGATGACAGAGGGCGACGTACAAATCAAATAAACAATGGTATTAATTCAATAGGAAAAGCTACCACAGGTGGAGTCAGGTGTAGAACATTGATCGCAGTTTAATAGGCTGGAGTCTCGTACAATAGGAAATGCCTGAGAGGCATAAGGCTTCACAGAGTGAGCTACTGATGATCTAGGACAGACATGGGCAAACTACGGCCCGCGGGCCACATACGGCCCGTTATGCTTTTTAATTCGGCCCGCCGAACTTGTCCAAATTATCTCAAAAAGTGTGTTTTAAACTCATGACAAAAAATTAGCGGACATCAGGGCTGACAAACCAGGGCAGACAACTCTGAAAAGTTGTCTGCCCCATTTTTCACAACTTGAAACACAACAAGACGACTAATCACACAAAAAAAAAAAAACATTTTTGCAAAGTATAAAGGATTTTTGTAATTAGGTATGGTCCCTTGCTTAATTTACGGGAAATATCCCTTGCTGAAGATCATGATCCAGTTTACATTTGTCTATTCATTGGTTCACATTGCAATCTTAGCGTTGCATTGTCTCCCAAATGCCACTAAGCGCCTTTTAAAACTCTCAAGTACACAAGTTACAGTCACGGTAGAATGTACCGTATTTTTCGGATTATAAATCACAGTTTTTTTCATAGTTTGGTCGGGGGTGCGACTTATAAATCGGAGCGACTTATATATGCTTTTTTTTTATTACTGTATATCATTTCACATGATATTTTCACATTAAACTGCAAGAGCGCGCTCTAGGCCTGTGCTGTATTGTGGTGTTGAAACATCTGAGAGCCGTCAAAATCTGTGAGCGCAGAGACAGTAGCCTACACATTTCCATAACAGGTGTTACAGGGAAATCTGTGACCTGTCAGAATCTGTCGTCCCTGCGGTCGCAGTTTCTGGAGGGTCAGATTTTTCTGTAACACCTGTTATTTATAAACACAACTGAGAAGGGCTGAATAAAAATGGCACCGAAAAGAAAGTCATATTCTGCAGCTTACAAGCTGCAAATAGTGAAATATGCAGCCGAAAACGGCAATCGAGCAGCAGAAAGAAAGTTTGGAGTAAGCGAAAAACTTGTAAGGGACTGGCGAAAAGCAGAGGTTACGCTTACTGAAATGAAGAAAACAAAAAAAAAAGCTAATCACGGGCGAAAAGCTAGGTGGCCGCAGTTGGAGGAACGAGTTCACGCATGTGTGCTTGAACAACGTGCTGCTGGGAGAGGTTTGTCAACGGTGCAGTTGCGTCTCCACGCCCAGGTCGTTGCCAAGGAGATGAATATAAACGGCTTTGCAGGAGGACCTTCTTGGTGTTACCGCTTCATGCAACGCAAACGCCTCTCTATCAGAAATCTCTATCACAAATAAATGTTCCCCAAAAATGCGACTTATCCTCCAGTGCGACCTATATATGTTTTTTTCTTCTTAATTATGCATTTTTTGGCTGGTGTGACCTATTATCCGGAGCGACGTATAATCCAAAAAATACGGTACGTTTACTTTTTTTAGCGTCCTAAATTTTGTTAGCTTCTTTAGAATTTTTCTTCTGGGGTTGAGGTTCTGTAACCTACTTTGGAAAATGATATGCGAATGCACGACCTTATAACACTCCGGAAAGTCCGAAGCACGAAGCAGGCTTCTGATTGGCTGCCGTGCAGAGTATGCAAATTTCCACTGCGGGTAGCCTATGTCTGTGTGCTTGTCAACAATAAACGTCTACTGTTTGCGCGTGAAGGCGAGGGCGTCTGTGGCGAGTTTGTAGAGCGCGCGGTCAGGACCATCCATCCATGATTTTGTGGAGTTTAACACAAGTAGATATTAGTGAGCTTGAGTATTTTGGTGTGTAATAATATGTTTTGAATGTTGAAAGTGATTCCATTTTATAAATGTTAATTTCTTTAACTTTGCACCTTCGATTGAAACGTATTAAAAACAGACGCAATCTTGATAAATCACAGTGCGTATGTTATTTTAATCTATTTACATTTCCTCTTCCAGTATCTGTGAAATAGTATGTAAATGCCTTCTCTTGCATATTCCTTGAGACAAATGTATTAACTGATAAGGGCTGTTTTTCACATTTGAAAGACAGCTAATAATATGGGTTGTAGTGTTCTTACTGTCTATATTCTATAAGGTTTGCACACACTACATTTAAAGGACAACCGACATCTCTTTTTTGTTTCCTAACTGACATCAGAAAAACGTTTTATAGCATCTAAAATACCCAAAACATGCAGTATGATATTTTTAATCAAATGCAAAACACCAATAAAAATGACTTAAAGTGTCCAAAATCTGCAAAAAAATTGAGCTGCGAATTGGGCATTTTCAGAAAGTCCCACCCCCAGTTCGTGACGTCACGCCAAGACATCTTGCATTGCTTGAGAATCAAAACAATGGCTTCAGATTCTGAGAATATGCTCTCTTGTTACACATGAAGTTATGAATATGATTCAAATAGTTCTGAAGAGTAAAGCATACACATGTTTGCAATCGATTAAATAATTTATTCCGTGCCATTTTGAGGCAACATTGGGGGGATATGTATCACCAAAAAAGAGTCAGAAAATGGCAACCAAGTTCCGCGTGAGGAATTAATCAGCCCGTTTCCACAGGCTGATAAATTCCTTAAAGCCCTCTTCTGCCTCTTTTTGGTGCAACACAACGTTTTCATACCAAACAAGTACAGCAAAATGCATTGACGTGATGGAATGACTGCTACAATGTGTCCTTTTTTCCGTCAGGGGCGTTCCTTCAGTGACGTAGGGTGAGGACTCGTCACCAACTCAAAAACAAGACTTCCGGAATATTCAGCGCGAGTCTTAAAATGTAAAATATAGCTATATGCGGTGAAATCTTTGTAAAATACGCTCAGTAGAAGTCATTTGAAGCCATTTTACAAATTATGGACATAACTTGTCCGGAGACGTCGGTTGTCCTTTAATGCTTTAATATATCCGGCCCGAACACTCCCATTGTGGCCAGCGAGTCCAAAAGTTTGCCCACCCGTGATCTAGGACCTAATCAGGAAGCTTAAGGCTAGTTAGGGGCATGCCATCCATTCCTGATTCCACAACACACAAACTAATAATCTAAGAACAAATACTGAAATGATGGGTACCAGTTAAGTGAATTCATATAAAACAAACCAGAAATCAAAGATGCAACCATTCAGACTTTTGCTGTATGCAACTCTCACAGTATTGCAACTGGTCCAAATAAAGACATATAATGATTATTATTATGTTTTTGTTATTGTTTTATTAATTTATGTATGTATGTATGTATGTATGTATGTATGTATGTATGTATGTATGTATGTATGTATGTATGTATGTATGTACTGTACGTACTCTACATACTTGTTGCGCTAGTCATTCTGGCAGCAGTCCTAGCATTTTAACAGTAACCATAATGGTAACTTTTCATAGCGATTGAAAGTACTCACGAGAAAAATGATGCACGGCAGTGTTAATCATTGGTCTGGGAAATCAACAAACATTTTATTCTCCGCATGCGCTTAAAAAGGCTTCACAATTTCTGGATATCACATGATCAGCTCATTTCGCAGGTGATATCAATCATGAAATTTCCTCAATCGTGTCTTTGCCTCACACACACATTGACACACACACACTCAACACTCCCACTCAAAGACATGTTTACAATTTCATGCAACAAACAAAGAAGAACAACACGAAAACATTGAAACAAGAAATACATTGTTGTAAAAAATAAAAACATCTTACATATTTGCAACACTCTGCAAGCTTCAAAATATTTACATATCTCCAAACAAATATCTCTTGAATCTTTCAAGTTTAACTTTTGTCACCGCCTTAGTGAAAACATCCGCAACCATGTTTTCTGTTGGACAAAATTTTATATTTTCCCCTCAGTGTGCGCAGACCGTACAAAGTGATATTTAATATCTACGTGTATACTTCTTTGCCTACACATTGGATTTTTGGACAAAGCTATTGCCCCCTTATTGTCCTCATATAATTTTACTGGTACGTGGCGGTTACTGCTGTCTATCCCTTTTAATAATTGGACAAGGTACATGCTTTCTTGAGTTGTGGCCGCAGTTGGCTGTGGCCACAGTTGGCTGTTTTCTACTTTTCTATGATATAGCTGGGCCTTCCTTAGTTAGGCTAAAGCAATATCCGGTTGTGCTCCTCCTGTCATGTATATCGGCAGCCCAATCAGCATCACTATATCCTTCTAGTCTTAACTTCCCTTAATTTTTTTGGAAATTTAGCTCTTGATCTGTAGTGCCTTTTAAATATTTAACTAAGTGTTTAACTCCAGTCCAATGCTGCTGTTTTGGTTCAGCTAGGTGTTGTGAGAGATTGCTAACAACCCAGCTTAAAGCAGGTCTGGTACATGTCATTATGTATACAGTGAGACCTCAGTACGTCTGTGTAAGCTCTCAGTCGTACAGGAGTGGTCCATCGATGAGAAGGTTTCTTCAGCCGTCATCTGTACAAAAGTGAAGGTTTCGGACGTTTCGCCTCCTATCCAAGAGGCTTCGTCAGCGAACTAAAGTCTGACTGGTCGTATCGGCCCTATTTATATATCCCTAATGTCCAGGCATGGTGGCGCCGGACACAGCTATGATAGGTCCCTACTCTCAGGTTGGGGGGCAGAGGACCCCTCCCTGTGGCCCCACTGATTGTTCCTACATTCCTGACTAACGACTGGCCTATTACTCCCACTCCCACCGGTATCACCTCATCAGCATAACGACCCTCATCAGCATTACGAAAGTTGCCTAACCTGTTTTGCCTAAGCAGGATATTGTATGAACGATCCAAAATGAACCTCACCCCACCAGACCGGTTTAATGAAGGATTTTGTTGTTTTATAAGAATCGCTTCTTTTACCCCCCTTTCAAACCATCTATGTTCTTTCGCTAAGATTTTAACCTCATTGTCGTCAAATGAGTGGTTGCTAGCTTTTAGGTGCAAATGTACTGCCGATTGAGGTCCACTTATATTATCCCTGCGATGTTGGTAAAGTCTTTTTTTGAGAATTTGTTGAGTCTCCCCAATGTACTGCTCTTTACAATTTTCATTCTTACAATGTATGGAATAAACTACATTACTTTGTTTTTCATTTGGTAGCCTATCTTTTGGATGCACTAATTTTTGCCTTAACGTGTTGTGAGACCTCATCTTACGAATTTAATTGGTTCCCAGACAGAGTGTGTAAGCCAAAAAGTGTGTATCACAAAAAAAATCCCATAGGAAACCATTAAAATGGGAATAATCCGTTCCCGGTCTGCCATAAAATATACTTTTCCACTAAATAAGACTTAAAACTACACACAACATACCTTATTCTATGTATAATACATGTGCTATTGTATTGTAATGAAAGAAATACCCTGCACTGTAAATAAAGTCACTTTATTTACATTTGTGATGGTCATTGATGGCTTGATGGAATGGCGTTGGAGGTCCGAGGTCAAAGGCAATTGCTGTTTGGAAAGAGACTCACATTCCATAAGGACTGTAATTAAAGAAAAAAACTGTGCTATAAAATGAAGTTGTTTTATTTACCTTTATGATGGTCACTGATGGCTTGATGGAATGGTGTTGGAGGTCGAAGGTCAGAGGGAATTGCTGTTTGGAAGTTTGGTCTTCTTTTGCTTTCGGCTTTTCCCCTCAGGGGTCGCCACAGCGAATCAGTGTCCTCCATCTATCCCGGTTTTGTGCATCCTCTTCTCTCACACCAGCTACCTTCATGTCCTCTCTGACCACATCCATAAACCTCCTCTTCGGTCTTCCTCTTCGGTCTTCCTCTCGGTCTCCTGCCTGGCAGTTCAAGGCTCAGCATTCTTCTCCCGGTATAGTCACTGTCTCTCTTCTGGACATGTCCAAACCATCTCAGGCTGGCCTCTCTGATTTTCTCTCCAAAGCCTCTAATATGAGTTGTCCCTCGAATGTACTCATTCCTGATCTTATCCAACCTGGTCACTCCCAAAGAAAACCTCAACATCTTCAGCTCTGCTACCTCCAGCTCTGCTTCCTGTCTTTTCTTCAGTGGCACTGTCTCCAGTCCAAACATCATGGCTGGTCTCACCACTGTTTTATACACTTTTACTTTCATCCTAGCGGAAACCCTCCTATCGCACATCACACCTGACATTTTTCTCCAGCCACTCCAGCCTGCCTGGACACGCTTCTTCACCTCTTTTCCACACTCTCCATTGCTCTGGACAGTTGACCCCAACTACTTAAACTCCTCCACCTTCTTTATCTCTTCTCCCTGTAGCATCACTCTTGCACTTGGATCCCTCTCATTCACACACATATATTCCCTCTTGCTGCGACTGATCTTCATTCCTCTCCTTTCCAGGGCATATCTCCACATCTGTAGTTTCTTCACCACCTGTTCCCTGTTCTCGCTACAGATCACAATGTCATCTGCAAACATCATGGTCCAAAGGAGATTCTTGTCTAACATCGTCTGTCAACCTGTCCATCACCATAGCAAACAAGGAGGGGCTCAGAGCTGATCCCTGGTGGAGTCCTACCTCCACCTTGAATTCCTCAGTCATACCGACAAATGGGCACGAGTACACTTCGTCTCCATTCTTCAGGCATCTGTTCACCATCTAAGATCTTGTTGAATAACCCAGTCAGGAAGACCACCGCCAACTCTCCAAGACACTTCCATACCTCGATTGGTAAATCATCAGGCCAGAGTGCCTTTCCCCCCTTCATCCTCTTCAGCGCCCTCCTCACTTCATCCTTGCTAATGCTTGCTATGTCTTGGTCCACAACAGTCACGTCTTCTACTCTTTGTTCCTTCTCATTTTCCTCATTCATCAATTCTTCAAAGTACTCTTTCCATCTTGCCATCACACTACTGGCACCCGTTAATACATTGCCATCTCTATCCTTAGTCACCCGAATCTGCTGCAGGTCCTTACCATCTTTGTCTCTCGGTCTCACCAGCCTGTAAAGATCAGTCTGACCTTCCTTGCTGTCCAGCCTATCAAACAAGTCATCATAGGCCTCTTGTTTGGCCTTTGCCACCTTTACTTTAACCGTGCGCTGCATCTCCTTGTACTGCTGTCTACTCTCGTCCGTCCTCTCACTGTCCCACTTCTTCTTTGCTACCCTCTTTCTCTGTATACACTCCTGCACCTCCCCATTCCACCACCAAGTCTCCTTATCTACCTATCTTCCACTCGATACACCAAGTACTTTCCGACCTGTGTCTCTGATTATGTTCGCTGTAGTTTGCCAGTCCTGGAAGGACCTCTTGCCCACCCAGTGCTTGTCTTACCTCCTTCCTAAATGTCATGCAACACTCTTCCTTTTTCAACTTCCACCATTTTGTCCTCACTTCAGCCTTTGGTTTCTTCATCTTCCTCACTCAAGTTATGTTGGTTTTTTGAGCTCTCCCCCTAACTTGAAAAGGGTTTTGATTGTGTTGACCGGGATTACACTGGGACTTCACTCTTTAACTTCAATGATGAGACAGATTTCTCCTTTCTTCTTCCTCTTTTAATTTGGACTTAATCGTCTCTTTTCTCATTGAAAAGACAATTGCTGATTGCAAGGTGAAAAACCTTTGAAGAATGTAAAAACACAAACGGCAATTAGGTTTACATTTGAAGGCAGTCTCTTAACAGGCTGGTTTTGACATTAAACCACCAAATCAAATCATCAAATAAACGGTCACAATAACAGGTTCTCTCACCGTCAGCCAGCCTGGTCTTTACACAGTTGAACTCCACTGCACCAGGCAAACTCCCAGAGGACTTGAACCGAACCGTACGCTGAGCATCGTAGCAACTATTTTAAGGAGTGGTTTCTTCTGGTGAGAGCCTTCCTGATTATTGAATGGCTTTCAGCTGCTGGCACATTTGTTTTTATTCCAGTTCTCTCCTCTGGGGGCAAAATGGTGCCAAACTCATCTTTGGACTACAGCTTCGGCCATATTTGTAGTTTCCCAAGACACTCATCTTTGGACTACAGCTTCGGCCATATTTGTAGTTTGCCAAGACACTCACTGCCAGCGTCATCCTACACACCACCAACCTATGCTGTCTGGCTACACTCTCACCAACCACTACTTTGCAGTCACTGATTTCCTTTAGATGGCGCCGTTGACACAAAATGTAGTCTACCTGTGTACTTCTGTCTCCACCGTTATAGGTGACCCTATGTTTCTGTCTCTTCTGAAAGAAAGTATTCACAATAGCCATTTCCATTCTCTTAGCAAAGTCAACCACCATCGTTCCTCATCTGGAGTCCAAACCTGCCCATCACCTCCTAATCATCTTTGTTTCCTGCGCCAACATGTCCATTGAAGTCTCCACCAATTACAACCCTCTCACTTTTCGGGATGTTCTGTATGACTTCATCAAAGTCCAACCAAAATGTTCCTTCTCCGCCAGCTCACATCCTACTTGTGGGGCATACCCACAAACAACATTGAACATCACACGTTCAATTTCTAGCTTCAGACTCATCATTTTATCTGATACTCGTTTTACTTCTAAGACATTCCTAATAAACTCCTCTTTTAAGATAACCCCAACTCCATTTCTCTTACTGTCTTCACCATGATAGAACAACTTAAACCCTGACTCTAAGCTTCTAGCCTTGCTCCCTTTCCACCTGGTCTCCTGGACACACAGTATGTCTACCTTCCTTCTCTGCATCATGTAACCAGCTCTCTACCTTTACCTGTCATTGTTCCTACATTCAAAGTTCCTACTCTTAGTTCTATACTCTTGGCGTTCCATTTCTCTCTTTTCCTCCGGGCACACCTCCCTCCTCTCCTTCTTCGACCAACAGTAGTCCATTTTCCACTGGCATCCTGAAGGTGAACAGTACCAATGGCGGCCGTTGTTAACCCGGGCCTCGACCGATCCAGTATGGGATTCAGAGGTTTGATTCGCATATTTGTTTTGGCAAAATCTTTTTACGTCGGATAACCTTCCTGACACAACCCCCTGTATTTATCCGGGCTTGGGACCGGCACAATAAGACACTGGCTTGTGCCCCCTTGTGGATACATTAAAGAGAGGCACATTACATGAGGACTGTAATTAAAGAAATGAACTGTGCTGTGAAATAAAGTTTTATTTACATTTTTGATGGTCATTGATGGCTTACGGAAGGAGAGTCACCTTCCATAAGTACTGTTGGTAACCTCTGGTGTGGCTTCTCTTCTTTGCTTCTTTGGAGACTCATCATTTTTGCTGATTAAAAACCTCTTAATTGACACCTGTTGCTTTATGACTTGTAAGGTTTTACGAAGCTGAGGCATCACATTATCGTTCATCATGTTGATGATTTGTAAGTAGGTTCGTTGTCAGATCTCCCAGGCAGGTCACGCGCAGAGCTTGATCATGGCGTGGAGTCGAGCAAGTCGTGTCGTGATGTCCGTCCGACGCCCGGCGTGAGCCAGGCGTGAGTCCGAGATGAGTCTGAGATGATTCTGCCCCGTGGTTCGCCCAATCTCTCTGTCCCGCGACAGCTCCTTTTATACAATTTTCAAGCGTGTGCTATGCGTCAGGGTGAGACGCACATCAAGGAGATCAAGGAATTGAAAGACATGAAAGGGTTGAAAAGCACACTTCAAAATCATACACACGTGTGACGCAACAGGGCTCCCCTCCTGGATCCGAAGTCGGTGAAAGCGATGAAGGAAAAATAAATAAAAACAAAAGTCATTCTGCGACATGGTGAGGCCAGGCAAGATGACGGTCACCGGGCATGGCAGGCGTCGGTGGGGTGGTTGCCGGGGAAGCCTCGTGGTGCCTGAAGTCGTTGTACGGGAGCACGGCAAAGAGTGCTCTACGACTGCCAGTTTGAGTTGATCGATGAGGGACTGTGAGGACGAAGGTGCGTGGGGTTGGCCATGCTGCCGGGCACGGACAGGCCGGTCATCGGCGACGGTGTCGATGATCGCGCTGCCATGGCGCTCTGCAGGACGCTGAGGAAGAACGCTGACGTCGGCGCCCGTGTCGGCCATGAAGCGTCTTCCCGAAGTCCGATCGTGGACATAAGCGATGTCCGACGATGTCCGATCGTGGACATATATGATGTCCGATCGTGGACATAAGCGATGTCCGACGATGTGCGATCGTGGACATATACGATGCAGCTAGTTGCAGAGTCGCCAGGCGAATTGGACGATGTCGGCCATCAGGGTGCGGCAGGTTTCACGGTGGGGTCGGGGCGCCCACAGGTGGTGGCGGCCCATCGGGAGCTCGGCTTAAGGGGTCTTGCTGTGAAGATGCCGGGTTCATGGGCGCCTGGGAAATCTGGAACTTTCCATTTGGAGAGTTGATTGGGCTGAGGATGGTTCTCTTTATTTGTAAGTAGGTTCGTTGTCAGATCTCCCAGGCAGGTGACGCGCAGAGCTTGATCATGGCGTGGAGTCGAGCAAGTCGTGTCGTGATGTCCGTCCGACGCCTGGCGTGAGCCAGGCGTGAGTCCGAGATGAGTCTGAGATGATTCTGCCCCATCTCTCTGTCCCGCGACAGCTCCTTTTATACAATTTTCAAGTGTGTGCTATGCGTCTGGGTGAGACGCACATCAAGGAGATCAAGGAATTGAAAGACATGAAAGGGTTGAAAAGCACACTTCAAAATCATACACACGTGTGACGCAACAGTGCTTCTTACTTTGCACTCAGCCATTCCAAATTTTCTCAACACTCTCTCAATGTGTTTCGTTTGAGTTATTTTGATCTCTCCTTTACTTTGTTTAAAATCGACACCTAGGAAGTGTCTAAGTGGACCTATATCTTTCATTTTAAAACTTCTTTTTAGCATTTATTTTACTTCACTGAATAGGGTATTGTTACTCGCCGCGATGATTAAGTAATTCACCCACACTAACATCCACTCACACTTCATTTTCGGATTATTTGCAGTAAACACAGTGAGCAGCATCATTTTGTATAAAACCATTCTTTATGAGGTGATTGTTTAGTAACATGTTCCAGTTATGCCCTGACTGCTTTAAGCCATACAGTGATTTGTTGAGCTTACATACCAAACGTTCTCCTGTTTGTGACGTGATCTCAAGACCTTCAGATTGCTCCACATATAATTCACAGTCCATTGGGGCATGGAGATATGGAGTCTTCACGTCCATTTGGTGTAGGGTGGGATCTTCTTGCACAGCCACCTGCATCAGTGCTCGAATGGAAGTCTTGTTAGCTGTTGGTGAAAATGTCTATCTGTAGTCTATTCCTTCCACTTGACCAAATCATTTTGCCACAAATCTGGCTTTACAAGTCTCAGATCCATCTGGGTTTTCTTTCACCGTATATACCCAGCGATCTCCCACTGCTTGTTTGCTTGTTTGGTAGTGGGGTCAGAGTGAAAGTCTTATTTTCTTTCACGGATTCCATCTCCTCTTCCATTGCAGTCGCCCACATTTTTGACTTTTCAGATTGCATCGACTCTTTAAAAGTTCTAGGTACACCATAAGTTACTTTGTAGAAATAGTCAATATTTTCGGCTTTGTCATCATCACACTTAGTTTTACATATGTACTCTTTTAAATATTCTGGAGCCCTCTTTTGTCTTTTAGGAAACCTCCTTCCCTGTTCAGTCTGAATATTGCCTGTTTCTACTGTCTCTTCAGCACTCGGTTCTTTGCTTTTCTCAAGCTGATCTTGACTCAGTTTGATTTCCTTTAGGGGTATTTTACTGTAGCTCTGAATATCGTCCCACAAGTCACAACCCGTTTGAGTTTGACCATCTGTGTTGTTTTTCATTTAAAAATTATATGTTTCAGGACATTCCTTGTCTCGGGGTAGTACACATTATAGGCTGGACTATATTTTATCATAGCCTACGAAAATCCCGTCCCGAATATTTCCTATGGAAAATGAGCAGGAAGGGAAGCGAAGCACTACAGGCTTGGAGTCTCAGTTTACCATTTATGCCTGAGGTAGTCTCAGGATGCACTAACATTAGCAATGTTGCTGTTACTCTTTCTGTGATCAATAGTTTTCTCACATATGGAATGCACTTAATGGAATTCAACTGTCTCTGGGATATTTTTAATGAGCGAGTAACCAGAAAAGTGATTTCAAGTGCACAGTGAAACAGCCAGCATGGTGCCGTGTTGTGCTCTATTGGCACAATGGGAAAAAGAGGCCAATGGATATTGAACGCTCAAGAACAAACATTGACTGATTGAGGACGAGAGCAGACTTTGTGTCGATCTTGAAGTCCCTGATCATCTTTTGCATTCACCTGTGCTGAGCTAACTATTTGGCTCCCATCAATTACTAACTCATCAAATTCTTTTAGGATTTTAACATGAATTGGGTTATTAAAAACATCAGACATGCAGTGTTGATACCAGAAAACCACGCGTGAGTGATTTTATAATTGGAACATTCATAACGTGAAATATTTAGGAAATATACATTTTTTTTCTTAAAGTGATCTTCAAAAAACAAACAACAAAGAAAAATAAAACTACAATGAAATTGACTTGGATTATATATCCCTTTTTATTGTTTCCACATTATTAAACAGTGTTGTATCAATTGAAAAATAATGTACATTTGTGAAAATTATTCCGAAATTCAACGTTGACCTTATTTGGAAAAAACAAATAAATGCAGACTAATGTTTCATTTTGGCTTCAGGGTGTTATATATGACTCCACAGTGGTGGCCTCACCACATGTCACCGATTGCCCTCTTCCTCAATTTCAATCAGAACTAGAGTATGTTGTTCTAAAACACTGACAATTAATCCCAAAATTAACTTCAATGTTTGTAATGAAGCACATTTAAATTCCACTACCCACGTGCAATGCCAACATTAGCTTTCTCTGTTGCTGTGCCTCATTTACGCGTGTGCCAGTATTATTCTACACAGTTAACACTTTGCTGTCTGCTCTCACTGAAATTTGCGTCATTACATGAAATAATCCAATCCAATCCATTTATATTTCTACAAGGAAATGAACACAACAGACCTTGCTTTCTTCTCCTTTGTTGTTTCTTTCAATGCAAAATGTATTTATTTTTGCTTTTCCGGAGTATGAAATGGATAATCAATCAATCATCCATCCATCCATCCATCTTCTGCCGCTTATCCGGGGTCGGGTCGCGGGGGCAGCAGCTTCAGTAGGGAAGCCCAGACTTCCCTCTCCCCAGCCACTTCTTCTAGCTCGTCCTGGCGGATCCCGAGGCGTTCCCATGCCAGCTGGGAGACATAGTCTCTTCAGCGTGTTCTGGGTCGTCCCCGGGGTCTCCTGCCAGTGGGGCATGCCCGGAACACCTCACGAGGGAGACGTCCCGGGGGCATCCTAATCAGATGCCCGAACCACCTCATCTGGCTCCTCTCGATGTGGAGGAGAAGCGGCTCGACTTTGAGCACCTCCCGGATGACCGAGCTTCTCACCTTCTCGTTCTTTCGGACACAACCCATAGCTCGTGACCATAGATGAGGGTTGGGATGTAGATCGACCGGTAGATTGAGAGCTTTGCTTTTTGGCTCAGCTCCTTCTTCACCACGACAGATCGGTACAAAGTCCGCATCACGGCAGACGCCGCACCGATCCGCCTGTCGACCTCTCGATCCCTTTCACCCTCACTCGTGAACAAGACACCCAGATACTTAAACTCCTCCACTTGAGGCAAAATCTCCTCCCCGACCCGGAGAGGGCACTCCACCCTTTTCCGACTGAGAACCATTGTCTCAGATTTGGAGGTGCTGATTCTCATCCCAGCCGCTTCACATTCGGCTGCGAAACGCTCAAGCGAGAGTTGGAGAGCTCGACTTGAAGGCCCCAACAGTGCAACATCATCTGCAAAAAGCAGAGATGCTATACTGAGGCCACCAAAACGGAAACCTTCAATGCTTCGGCTGCGCCTAGAAATTCTGTCCATAAAGGTTATGAACAGAATCGGTGACAAAGGGCAGCCTTGGCGGAGCCCAACCCTCACTGGAAACGATTCCGACTTACTGCCGGCAATGCGAACCAGACTCTGACATCGGTCATTTAGGGACCGAACGGCCCGTATCAGCCGCTCCTGTACCCCATACTCCTGAAGTACCCTCCACAGAACTCCACGAGGGACACGGTCAAACGCTTTCTCCAAGTCCACAAAACACATGTAGAGTGGTTGGGCGAATTCCCATGCGGCCTCGAGGACCCTGCTAAGGGTGTTGAGCTGGTCCACTGTTCCGCGGCCGGGACGAAAACCACACTGTTCCTCCTCAATCTGAGGCTCGACTTTCCGACGGACCCGCCCCTCTAGGACCCCTGAATAGACCTTTCCAGGGAGGCTGAGGAGTGTGATCCCTCTGTAGTTGGAACACACCCTCCGGTCCCCCTTTTTAAAAAGGGGGACCACCACCCCGGTCTGCCAATCCAGAGGCACTCTCCCCGATGACCACGCAATGTTGCAGAGGCGTGTCAGCCAGGACAGCCCCACAACATCCAGAGCCTTTAGGAACTCCGGTCGGATCTCATCCACCCCCGGGGCCTTGCCACCGAGGAGCTTTTTAACCACCTCTGTGACTTCAGTCACAAGGATCGGAGGGCACTGCTTCCTCCAAGGAAGGCGTGTTGGTGGAGTTGAGGAGGTCTTCGAAGTACTCTGCCCACCGGTTCAGCAGCGCCCCACTCTCACTGTACACAGTGTTAGTGGTGCACTGCTTTCCCCTCCTGAGACGCCGTATGGTGGACCAGAATTTTCTTGAAGCGGTCCGGAAGTCGGCTTCCATGGCCTCACCGAACTCTTCCCATGCCCGTGTTTTTGCCTCGGCGACCACCGAGGCTACATTCCGCTTGGCTAGTCGATATGTGTCAGTTGTCTCAGGAGTCCCACAGGCTATATAAGCCTGGTAGGACTCCTTCTTCAGCTTTACGGCATCCCTTACTACTGGTGTCCACCAGCGAGTACGGGGATTGCCGCCACGACAGGCACCAACCACCTTACGGCCGCAACTCTGATTTGCCGCCTCAGCAAGGGAGGTACGGAACATGGTCCATTCAGACTCAATGTCCCCCACCTCCCTCGGGATATGTGTATAGTTCTGCCGGAGGTGGGAGTTGAAACTCCTTCTGACAGGGGATTCTGCCAGACGTTCCCAACAAACCCTCACAACACGTTTGGGTCTTCCAGGTCGGACTGGCATCTTCCCCCACCAACGGAGCCTACTCACCACCAGGTGGTGATCAGTTGACAGCTCCGCCCCTCTCTTCACTCGAGTGTCCAAAACATGAGGCCGAAAATCTGATGATACAACTATAAAGTCAATCATCGAACTGCGACCAAGGGTGTCCTGGTGCCACGTGCACATATGGATACCCTTATGTTTGAATAAAGTGTTTGTTATAGACAATCCGTGTTGAGCACAGAAGTCTAATAACAAGACACCACTCCTGTTCTGATCAGGGAGGCCATTCCTCCCAATCACGCCCTTCCAGGTCCCACTGTCATTGCCCACATGAGCATTGAAATCGCCCAGCAGAACAAGGGAGTCCCCAGGGGGAGCGCTCTCCAGCACACCCCCTAAGGTCTCCAAAAAGGATGGGTACACTGAACTGCTGTTTGGTGCATATGCACAGACAACAGTCAGAACCCGTCCCCCCACCTGAAGGCGGAGGGAAGCAACCCTTTCGTCTACTGGGGTGAATCCCAATGTACAGGCGGCGAGTCGGGGGGCAATAAGTATGCCGACACCTGTTCTACGCCTCTCACCGTGGGCAACTCCAGAGTGGAAGAGAGTCCAACCCCTCTCGAGAGGGCTGGTACCGGAACCCAGGCTGTGTGTGGAGGCAAGCCCAACTATGTATAGTCGGAACTTTTCAACCTCGTGCACCAGCTCAGGCTCCTTCCCTGTAAGAGAGGTGACATTCCACGTCCCCAGAGCTAGCTTCTGCAGTCGAGGGTCGGACCGCCAGGGTCCCCGCCTTTGGCTGCTGCCGAGCTCACATTGCACCCGACCCCTCTGGCCCCTCCCATGGGTGGTGAGCCCTTGAGAAGGGGGACCCACGTTTCCTCTTCGGGCTGAGCCCGACCGGGCCCCATGGGTGTAGGCCCGGGCACCAGACGCTCGCCAACGAGCCCCATCTCCAGGCCTGGCTCCAGAGAGAGGCCCCGGTGACCCGCGTCCGGGCAAGGGAAAACCAAATCCATTTCTCTTTTTCATCATATGGGGTCTTCTGAGTCGTACTTTGTTTGGTCCCTCACCCAGTACCTGTTTGCCACGGGTGACCCTACCAGGGGCATGAAGCCCCAGACAACCTAGCTCCTAGGATCATTGGGACACACAAACCCCTCCACCACGGTAAGGTGACGACTCATGGAGGGGATCAATCAATCAATAAATAAAAAATAAAAAATAAATCTAAAATAAGCCCTCATGCAAGAGCAGTCAGCTGTGACATTTTAGGTACAAACAAATCTGCTACACTCATGTGCAGCTTTTACAAGACTGACTGTTGACACACCACAGTTGCTCTGTACACACTTAAAGAGGAACCAACAAACAAGAGTCCTTGAAACAGCTACAAGGTTGCTAACATCCTTCTTATCATTTTATATAGAATAAACATGGAAAATTACAAAGACTATTTTTTAAGTGAATGTTTATTTCTTCCTACTACAGCTTCATTGGTAGTCTTAACAGTGATAAAGCTATTGCACTCATAACTAGTCATTGTATGATAACAAAGCCATGAAATATATAAACGCATACATTATCTAAAAATGTATATTTCTTTCTAGTTATTGTGTGGTGTGCCAAGCCAGTGTATAAGAAACTGTGCCTTGCTGTGTCTGAAATCCATGTAGTGCCATGGAGAGATTGACTTGCAGACATTTTCTTCTCTGTCCTAATTGTTTAGTCACTCACCCCACTGCCATCCCCACAAACATCTCAATTTTTCTATACATTTAAGTGAGGGAACAAAGACATATCAATAAAAGTCTGAGTTGCCACTCTCCCTGTCAAGGTGGATAGTAGTCATCAGGATGAAAGCTGGATTTCAATGTGGGGGCAGGATGGTCACCTCTGCAGACATACGGAGGAGTGGGACAAAGGACAATGGAGGTGATCTATCCCTCAGAGGATATAATCGGGCTAAAATGGAGAGGGGCCGCAGCACTTTGAGGTCATTGTTTTGCATGCAAGTGATCTCTTTGTTGCACACTAAACCATATCAAGACAACTTGAAGGGAAGTGTAAGAGTAAGCATTAGACAGGGCACCTTGTTTCTAGGTGCTGATACAGAATGAAAACAGGGGCCTACTTGTCCTGATTTTCACCTACTATTAGATTCCTGCTTGAAAACACCGCTCAGAAAAGGTTGCACATGTGCACAAGCATGGTGTGCCTTAATGAATTCAGTATTGATTTGGGGAAAATAGACTTTCCGTAATACATCATTCATGATCTCTATCAATCGCACCTTGCAACGTTTTCCAAAGAAGTTTGCTTTGGAGGAGCAGTCTTAGCAGAGCAATAATTACTTTGAAGAGATTGTTTTATCGTCTTTCCTTTAGCCTTTTCTCGGAGTAGAGCAGACTTATTCGTCATAGACAATGTTCATTGAAAGAACCGCTTAATTTGAAATTGATTGAGACTTACCCCTTTGGTTTACGTGGGGGCAAAGTATTTTCTTGAATTTAAGAGACAGGTCACCCTCGATGGTGCGAAAGGAGTTTGCCGGCCAAGAGATAAAGCTGCATTTGTCACTGTTTAAAACTCTTTCCAACACGAGTGCCATCCTCTTTGTGTGTTTGGATGGATGTGAGAAAAGAAAAAAGAACGCTGGAGGGTGGATGCAGACAAAAAGCAAAGAAAATAAACACAGGACATGGCATGCCTGACACAGGAAACCCAGTGAATGCTGGGAGTGAGCGGTAAACCATACTTCCTGTAGGACAGCACAATAGTAAGCTCTGGCCCCAGATTCCAAAAAGAGTCTGCAGTCACAGGGAAGGGCAGCCTGTGTCCTCCGGTCTAAACCTGATAAGAGCGTAGATAGAAATGGCATTTTTGACTTTTTGGAAAAACAAAACATCCTGATGTTGCCTTGGATACTGATTTCATTTCGGCATAAGTGCCAGCGTTAGGTCATTTGGCCAAATATCTCCAAATTTATCTTGTCGTTTTCTTGGACTTTTGCAAGCAAACACTTACAATTGATTGGAAAACAAATGCCATCTGTCCATCCTGCCGGCAGAAGTGAAAACCAACACGAATTGTACTCTTTCATATTCATATTTTTTCTTTTAAATTTCTTCAACCCGGCTGCTTTTCCTATTGAGAAGTGTGCAGTGGAAGTGGAGAAGAAAAAATGTGGCTCTGACGCTGTGTGAAATGTATCACTCTTAAAAAGTAACATTATAAGGAGGTAACCAGAATAAATGTCTATTTCATTTTTTCCAGCAGAGCTGGCATCATATTATTAAGAATATTACATCCATTGTCAATCAGTAGTGTCCCTCGCTTGTCACCTAAAGTCGGATTGGTTTCAACTGAAGTGCGAGATGAGGATACGTGGAATCGAAAAGGAAAAGATGGGTGAATTATTGAATATTTTAATATTTGTTTTGATTGGTAAACATCAATGTTTTGTTTGCTGAGGATTTTGCAAGTATATCATTTTAAATGTTACATGCCATGTCTTTCGTTTAGACCTTGAGTAAGTCGTACAGTGTTTTTCATATATATCTTTTTCCATGCTTCTGTCATTTACAGTATTAGCAATATACAGTCTGAAGTTTTAGCCATAAATGACATTTAGTGATACTATTTTTAGTACTGTAAATTGATGGAAAGGGGGAAAACAGAACAACTTGTTAAATAGTTCTAATGTCATGTTAACTCATTCACCACAATATTAAATGGACATAAGACCATTTTCTGCACGGTGGACCATTGTGTGTCGACCTTACAGTGCAGAGGTCGTGGATTCTATCCCCGGCCTTGCGTGTTTCTCCAGGGCCTGTGAGGGTTTTCTTCGGGTAGTACGGTTTCATCCCACATTCCAAAAACATGTGTGGCAGTCTGATTGAAAACTCTAAAGTGTCCATACCTGTGTGTGCAGATAATAATAATAATAATAATAATAATAATAATAATAATAATAATAATAATAATAATAATAATAATACATTTTATTTATAAGCGCCTTTCAAAACTCTCTGATGGATGTTCTCCTCTGTGTGCCCTGCGATTGGATGTCAACCGGTTCAGGGTGTCTCCCGCCTACTGCCCGAAGACTGCTGGGATTGTCTCCAACACAACTCTCGACCCTTGTGAGAATTAAGCGCATTCAGAATCAGAATGAGAAAGTCTTTAATCGTCCCACAATGGGGAAATTTGCAGTCCACAGCAGCAATTTGAAAGGGGATGCTGGTGGGGCTAAGCATAATAAAAAATGTCCGAAGACTGAGGTATACTGTAACTTTGCAAAAATGTTTCATAAAAAACTGTACATAGTGCAAGTATCAAAGAAAAGGCATATTGATATATCTAGCTGTACAGCATCAACATAAGGTGGCTTTGCTATTTACAGTGCAATAGTCCTTTTTTCACATAATTATTAAGCAGCCAGACAGCAGTCGGTAGGAAAATGGAAAATGAATGGATGTATAGGCAGACATATGCTGAGAGAGTATGACTCTCCTAAGTGTTTTAAAGATAGCCTAGTGTGTTTATGGTAGAGAGACAAAATTATAGACATCTTCTAATTTTGAACCTCAACCAAACCACCGACAGCATCAGTGCAATGTGATGCTGATGTGCCTTAATGCAACCTCTATTTTCATATAGATGAACTTAAACTTTGAGAAATTGTGAGTGTTGTTTCTTCAAAGGACGTCTCCGTACTCACAAGTGAAAACAGTGAAGTGAATTATCAGTGCTTGTTATCAGCCTGTTTTGTTTTGTTGTTGACCTCATTGCATGTGTTTATATTCATGGGCAGTTCCTGCAGACCCTCCCGGTCAAACGCATGCATGCAAGCTCACCCACACCTATCTGCTGCATTGTCCATTCAAAGTGATTATCACTGACCCACACTGCCTCCTGTCTCCGGGGCTCACATGAACCAGGGTTTCCTCCAAGGAAGGAAATGCTCATTACCCACAGGCCGCTGTCACACGACAAGCCTGTCGAGACCAAAAAGGGCAAGTTTGGGACTTTTGCCCACTCTGTCTGAATGTCATTGAACTCTCACCAAGGAATCCAAATGAAGAAGCCCCACAGCATCCCGCAAAAAGTAATCCACTTTGGCAGGCACCTCACCTCCTGATAGCTCCTCAATCCATCTCCCTGTACATTCTCTCTCTCCGTCATGCACACCAACACATGCACAGCAGTTGAGTGGTGCTCCTACCAGGGAGATCATTTATCTCAATATGCACTGATGATAGTTTATCAGAGGCTCCAGTGTCAAGTGAGGGTGGGTGCTGGAAGTGGATTTGGTAAAGAGGCTCAATGAGGAACTAGATGAGTATAAAAAAAAACTTTACAGGACCAACTGTCACCCCCACCCCCAGGGAGATAATTAATTGACGGGCCAATTAAGGGGGGACACAATTCTGGTTGAGTCCAGTTCAGTGGTTCTTAACCTTGTTGGAGGTACCGAACCCCACAAGTTTCATATGTGCATTCGCCGAAGCCCTCCAGAGTGAAAAATCAAAGGTGTTTTTTTTTTCAAATTCAAGACATACATATGTTTTTATTGCTACACAAAATGATCTATGCATGAACGTCACCTTGTTTCAAGAGCAAAACCAACACAATGCATAAAATCACAACAAATTTCACAGTTGTAAATCAGTGTGACTTCTGCTGTTGCCTTTGAGAGACCAGTTCAGATATGCGTGGCTTCACCTTGGCAAGTGTCACTCTCATGTCATTTTCACATCAAAGTCTGTTCCTTTTCTTCAATTTTATGTCCAGCATCCTCGAAAAGGATTGCTCACAGAGATATGTTGTAACAAATGGTATAAAAAAATCCAGGGCTTTCTTGGCAACAACTGGCTACTCGTTCATTTCTTGACACCAAAACGTTGAGAGCGTTGTTGTTTTGAAGAGTTGCTGTTGAACCTGGCTATGCTGAATTTCAATTATTCTTCTTTAAATCTGCTGCCTTCGTTGTTGTCGTAAGAGGCTTACAAAATAAAATCTCTTCTTTTATCATGTCGTCTTTCACGTAGTGCACAAAAACAGCAAACTGGCTTAGATTAGCAACGTCTGTGGTTTCGTCGAGTTGAAGACTGAATTTTGCCGGGCTTAAAATCAGTTCCGCGACTACTTGAGCCAAGATGACTTTACTCCTGTCTTCTATTCTGTCATTGACGGTGTCATTTGAAAGGGGAATTTGGGATAATTTAGCTTCGGCCGCTGTTCCGAGTATCAGATTCGCCATCTTTAATGCAGCTGGTTTCACCAGTGTTTCACCAATGGTGTGTGGCTCGCCCTGCTTTGCGATAAGGTAGGCAACTTCGTACGATGCTGTGAGGATGGGTTTGCTAACAGGTACAAATCCAAGAACAGGCAGAGTGGCCCTTTCATCGAATGTAGCTCTCTTCACCCTGAGTTCAGGAAGTGTTGTGTTCTTGTATTCCCCGTCTCCATGCAGCTTGATGAAATGTTCCTTTCAGTGACGTGCAGTCAGGGGAAGCCCTGCCTCACCTGTCATCATGGAAATATCAAATGAAAAAATAAATTAAACAGTTATCTTTATTTCGTGATTTGTACTTTAAAGTTCTTTTCCATTTAACTTCACCATTTTTGGATTTTTCTTTCAAAATCGCTGAATTTTCACATTTACCGTTCAAATACTAAGTAGAGACGAGCAGTGAGGTAGCAGCCGGCTGAGCCTCACCATGGATTGCGTAATCACTATGCTAACTGTGCTGGCTTGCTTTGCAGTGAGACCGCATTGCTGTCTCTCTGCATATCGCTATTAAAGTGTTCAAACACTTTTAGTATATTAACTAAATTTCTACAGTTCAGCTACAGTATATAATGTAGAGTCATTATTTACATTATAAACATTGTACTACAGTGTTTATTTTATTGTATTTTATCAAAACAGTGTGCATAGGTGAGGCACACAGTTCTCCTGCCTCATGACAGGGGGCGCTGGTGATTACAGATTCTTCTTGCGTCTCCTCGGCTGCAGAATAATATAATTAGTGAGAGCAAGCTACAGTAAACAGTTAGCAAGTGAAGTGCAACCATCCAGTCATTTTTTTGTGTTACTTGGCCTTATTTTCAGAATGGAAGATTACATATCTAAATTGAAAGAAATAGAGAGACTTTTAAAACTGAAGAAAGATACGGAAGGCTTCTACAAAGAAGTTATCGATGCCTTTCTTCAGAAGGAGCGGCACATGGACTTCATTTATAAGTAAAAGTAACACGATAATCACATTTTTTATTCTTTTTTTTCTATGCTACAGTATAAAGAATTCGGACATGACATTTCAAACAAAACATGTTAACTGTTGCCAATCAAATGGTGAATAAACTACTCTGTAGAGTTCATGTTTGTAAATCTGACCATGAGCCATGAACCTCACCGCACGTCACTGGTTCCTTTAGTTTTGCTGGTGCTAGACTCGAGCTGCTCAACTTGGCGTTGCAAATCATGCAAATAGGACGCTCACTCCCATCACTTCCGTGAAACATGAGAATGTTGTTCATATTCATCTGACCTCTTTCTTCTTTTGCCCGACATAGTATGGATAAAATATAAAAACGATGTACTACGACGACAGTCACACTGGCTAGCGGCTCGCCAGTGTAACTGTCGATTTGCTGGGCAGGCAACTTTTCAGAGTTGTCTGACTTGTCCACTCACATTTTCACACTATCAGACACTGTTTTTACTATAATTTGGCCAAGTTCGGCGGGCCGGATTAAAAAGCCGAACGGGCCGTATGTGGCCCGCGGGCCGTAGTTTGCTGGGATAGCCTGTTCATTCGTTGTGAATGGGGAAAGCAGCAGCAGTCTACCTGGCCTCTCTTCTTCTCTCTCTGTATTCATTTTTCCGTTTTGGTACGCTTCTGACTCTATACTGCCCTCACGATTTCCTGTGGCATTTCTCCGTTTTGCCCGGAGCTCTACCGTTTGCTAAACGGGCATAACAACGGACAAAACGACCGGAGGCTCCGCCGAACCCCTGAGATCGTCTCAACGAACCCCAAGGGTTCGATCGAACCCCTGTTAAGAACCAGTTGTCCGGTTGATGAAACTAATTCTTGGGTGCAGAATCAAAAACCGGTCTCCGTTTTTCTCAATTAGGTCAGGCTTTTGAGCAAAATGACCTCTGTTTTCTTAAGACAGTTGTGACATAAATGGATTGGATTGGATTGGATATGCCTTTATTAGTCTCACAGTGGATAAATTTACATTTCACAGCAGCAAAGTGATGAAAGGAATGAAAGTAGAAAAACAAAATACATGAGCTGCTGGAAAGGCAGCCACTCTCGCGGCGCCGTCTTGAAGTCAAAAGAACAAAAAAAACTAAATAACAAATAATATGACAGCATAGAGACAATATGACAAAACAAAGACACAGAGAGACATTCATTCTTCAGGACTTGCTGTACCCTCTTTGTGATGACATGAAGCAGTTCTAGATGAAAGAGGAGAGGATCAAAGCGTCTTTCCACCAGTGGATCAGGGACATCATCGTGGAATGTGCACGTCGACTACAAGCTAAATGTTGAAAGCAAACACGCAGCTGTAGCATCCATTGACGAAAAGAGATTGTCTCACATCTCCTGTTCCACATAAATCTGCTTCAATTCCAAGCCGCAACAGTTCCACATCCGCATCGGCGCTCTGCGCTGACGCTCCTTTCTTCTTATCGCGGGTTCCTCAAGCCATGCATCCATCCAGCCGCAGACTGCCAACAGCACCGACCTTCCACTGAACAAAGCGGGGCTGTGAAGATGCTGCCCATTACAGGCGCAAAAAAAGCACAATGGCCCCTTTGGTGTCCAGCGATGGCAGTCGAATGGCTCCGACATTCCTCCCATTCAAAAACAGTACTGGCATATTCATGCTGCCACAAAGGCGCAACCGCTCAGCAGTCTCCTCCTTGATGAATGCCGTGGTCAAAAATGCTGAAAAACAAAAAAAAATGCAAATGCATGTAAATAAAAGACTATGATGGAATAGTTGCAAACTTTGAAAAAACCCACCATCAACTATAATAGAACTTAAAACGTTATGCCCATGGTTAAAAGTTTATGAGAAAAGCCACCACAGAAACCCCACGCAGGCTCGGAGAAAACATATCAACTTCATATCAAATTAGTCGACAACCAGGTCACCCACAAAAATGCAATCAAACAAAAAATATGTTTTGAAATTGTTCCCTATGCATCTATTAAGTAGAATTTATAGTATACCTTTGCACTCTTCAAATGAAACAGATGACACAGTCTCAAGAAATGCACTTTTAGGTGTTCCTTTTAAGCCTGACTGATCAACATCCAAGCCTTTTAAAGTTGATTAGTGGATAGTACACAATAATTACACTATTCATAGGATGTAGTGTCTAGTACAATTGCTGTGGTTGCTATGCAACCAACATGTCAGACAATATCATTACTGGGGCTTAGATCTCAATGTCTGTCTCTCTCTGTTTCTCTCTCTCTCTCTCTCTCTCTCTCTCTCTCTCTCTCTCTCTCTCTCTCTCTCTCTCTCTCTCTCTCTCTCCCTCCCCCTCCCCCCTTTCTCATAAGAAATCACCACCTGTCATGATTTCCCTGCTCTCTTTCCCAATGATTACTCCCTCTTTATCTCTTGCTCCTTTCTCCATCATATTCCTCCCTCAAAGGTCAGATGTCCTCCGTGGTGGGGAGAGAAAGGCTGCAAAAGTGTTGAGGTCTATTCAGTAACCCCCCCTTCCCACACTTCTCTGCCGATCACACCCCACAATCGTTGCGTTCATCGTGTATGGAAAAATGCCAGAAAATAAGACAACCAAGAGAAGAGTCTTGAGTCTACTTTCCTTAACATATTTTTAAAATGTGTGTTTTCATTTTTATGCTTTGTTCATTCTTTCAAACTTTCTTTTACATGGAAACAAGCTCAATGAAATGATGGCTCACAAAAAGTTGTCTTTGAACAGGAAGGGTTCAGTTCACCAATATCACTTTAATTATTCTTATCTACAACAGATGTCTTTATTATTTACATAGTAAATAATGGCTTAATATAACTTAATGGAGTGAGGTCGCAAATAAAACAGAGTTTTTCTGATGTTGTTTAAACATTTATTAATCATGCCGACTGAGTCTGAGCCCCCACAATTACAGCATTGATTATATTTTCCCCATTGAATTAGCGTTTCATCTCAAAGCTCCGTCATGGAGCATGGCAATAATTCAACATCAATATGTATCGTGATAGACATGTGGAGAAGATGCCGAAAAAACTAATGAAAAGGAAACGTGTACATGCATGCGCTGGACAAACCAAAGTATGGCTTCAGTTCATTCAAATAAATCACCAGTTGACTCAGGACAACTCTTTCAATAAAATTATATGGTGCATACTATCCCGATAAACACTTCCAGATGGATACGTGATGTGGAAGGAAATTAGTTCCCTCATCTTTGACATGCTCACTGTGTCCCTCAACATTGCACACAAGTCACAATCAGGCAAGTAAACCATGAATTGACTTTAGCAATGATGGACCTGCTAAAAAGATAGTAGTCCGATGACGGCTGATCAACTGGCATGCATCTGATCCAACAGAGTATGTATCTGCTATATTTACATTGACTGTATATGAATTTTAGTGTATCGACGATGCCGCTTTGGGGTAGTAGTCCCTTCCGCAAAGACACATTTTTGCTGCACCGGAGAAGTAACTGAATATAATGCCACATTACAATTTACACAGAAAGCAAGTATATTTGTTTAAAATTAGTTAGAAATGCAGGTATTTGGCATGGTATTTTTTCCTCTTAATAGTGGTTCTTCATTTAATTTGATCTATAATCAATAACCACCTTATCTCAGTTTTGAAAAACTGCCAGAAAATACAAACCATTGGTTATGTAATAAGTACAGTATGCTGCTGTTGATGTGCATTACTATTTATTCCTTTCACAATTAAAGGGAAAAGGGGTACAGCAAAATACACTGAGGATAACTTTCCCTTCATATTTGAAATAATCTACAATCTAATGAAGCATTTTAGTTCCAGCTTGACTGTGTAGTGGTGCACAAAGTAGGAACCGTAAAGGTAAGGTTGGGTGAGTTAAATTAGAAAGATTTTGAGCGCTTGGGCTTCGAGCCCATCATAAACCTTCAACACGAACGGAAATTGCGCCTAACGACTTTGGTTAACCTTAGAAATGTTCTTGCTTGCATTTTGAAAAGACCTTGAAAGTCTTCCCCAATGTGTGTGAAAGCTGTTCCAGCTGCAAATGATGATCAATTGACTTCCATTTTCACATCTTGGATGTGTAATGTATCTAAACACTGATACTGTGACAAAAATGGCAGAGTACAGACTATACTTCTTTTGCTGTATGGGGAACAGTTTTTTATTCTCTGTATGTTACAAAGGGACAGCGGGAGGTCGACAGATCTATAAGCCCTGTTGCTCCATCACACATTGATCCATGCGGGGCTCTATTCAACTGCATTGACCACACAATTGATCCCAGCCTCTCTGCTGTGGTAAACATTTTACTCGGCTTGCCTCCATCCTGGTCAATACCCTTCGTTTAATAATGTATCGCATTGATCACGTTGGCCCCAGAGTAAATTGATCAATTATTAAAAAAATCTGTCTGTGTGTGTGTGTGCGTGTGTGTGTGTGTGTGTGTGTGTGTGTGTGTGTGTGTGTGTGTGTGTGTGTGTGTGTGTGTGTGTGTGTGTGTGTGTGTGTGTGTGTGTGTGTGTGTGTGTGTGTGTGTGTGTGTGTGTGTGTGTGTGTGTGTGTGTGTGTGTGTGTGTGTGTGTGTGTGTGTGTGTGTGTATGTGATATATAGGTACTGAATCTATGATGTATAGATGTACTTTGAATATGTTAATCATGCCACCTGGGAGTGACAATGAAAATCAAGTACCGGTAGGTTTTGTCATGAGAAAGGCAAACACCAATACAAATCATTTAATGTATCTACCCATCCTACCAATTACTGATCCGTTTATCCTCACATGGGTCGCGGTCATACCGGAGCCTATCCCAGCTGCTTTTGGGCTGGAGGTGGGAGACACCCTGAACTGGCGAACAACAATTTGCACGCAATATCACACGGAGGAACAATTTAGAGTGTTCAATAAACCTGCCAAGCATATCTTTGGAATGTGGTAGGAAATCGGAGTATCTGCAGGAAACACACCCATGCACAGAGTCTAGGGGTGCGGGGCAGTGAAATAAAAATTAGGTTCTTTGACCAATCCTACATTTCTTTTGTACTGTGTAGAGATAGGTCTACAGCAGCGGTACAAAACACCAAGCCCAACAGGCCTCATCTGTACATATACTTTATGTGTATAGATTTCAGGCATGAAATACCTTAAAGTCAAATCTTGCTTTGTAGAGATAATGCCACACATTGTCATATGGTAAGACTGAGTGAATCTGCAATGGAAATTACAAAGAGTAGGCACACTGATACTTAGGGTTTTATTTGTATTTAGATGTATGTGTGTCCTAACTTCAGTCTATGCCATGTGCAGTGACCCAACAAGAACCTACGATGCTTGCCCCACACACTGGCATTTCAAGACAAGGTTCAGGATGGTTTGGGCAATGTTTTGGGTAAACTTGCAGAGTTCTTTTTCTTTTCCAATTCATAGCTGTGGCCACAATGCATCATCCCCACGGGCATATTTTACATTGCGAGTGAAACATTCCACCACCGTAAATCCCACAGTGCATAGCTGTGTTAAATGTGATCCCAGTGCTCAGCTTTGAGTGACTTGTAATTTGTAGTCGTGCATATTACTGAATTGTGTCGTGTTGCTAAAAATGGCGGATACAGTAACTCGCTATATTTCATGCAGTATTTTCCTGAAACTGACTACACAAATAAAGAAGAGGAGCCTATAAAAGTAAGCATCTTCTCATTTGCTTTTTTGATTAAGTCACTGAAAAAAAAGGAGAAAAATCCACTCGTAAAGGAGCTTCTTATTATTTTCTCAGTGACAACAACAATGATATTTAGGCTCACAAAAAGTTTAATTCTGGAAAAAAAATCCAAATTTAGAACATTGATTTGCAAGACTTTCATTGGTGTTTACAATTTATGATATTATGCGAATTCATTGCAAACTTTTTTCGGATACCCGAATGTCCTTGAGAGTTTTGAAAGGCACTTAGAAATTAAATGTATTATTTAATTCTGAAGATACAAAAAAAGAGAGGAGTAGCAGTACCTTACATTTCAGGAATTTCTGAAAAACTACAGAATCCTTTGGCAACACAAAATTCCTACTTATTTCAAACTGATAAACAATTTAAGGCAAAAATTAGTGCTTCCAAAAGATAAGCTGCCAAATGAAAAACAAAGTAATGTAGTTTATTCAATACATTGTAAGAATGAAAATTGTAAAGAGCAGTACATTGGGGCGACTAAACAAATTCTCAAAAAAAGACTTTATCAACATCGCAGGGATAATACTAGTGGGCCTCAATCGGCAGTACATATGCACCTAAAAGCTAGCAACCACTCATTTGACGACAATGAGGTTAAAATCTTAGCGAAAGAACATAGATGGTTTGAAAGGGGAGTAAAATATTTTCATAAAACAACTAAATACTTCTTTAACCCGGTATGGTGGGGTGAGGTTCAATTTGGGTAGTTCGTACAACAGCCTACTTAGGCAAAATGGGATTAGGAATACTGATGAGGTGATATCGGTGGAAGTGGGTCAATCAGGCCAGTCGTTAATCAGAACAATAGGAATAATCAGTGGAGCAGCAGGGAGTAGTCCTCTGCTCCCCCCAACCTGACAGCAGTACCTATCATAGCAGAGTCCGGCACCGGCATGTCTGGACAGTAGGGATATATATATATATATATATATATATATATATATATATATATATATATATATATATATATATATATATATATATATATATACAGTAAAGTCTCGTTATATCGATATTGGTTATATCGATAGTCCCGCTTATTACGATACTATTTCTATGCACGCACGGAGAAAATTACATGCGCACAGGGTCGGATATATCGATAGTCTCGGTTATATCGATATTTTTCGGACTCCCTAGAATATAGATATAACGAGACTTTACTGTATATATATATATATATATATATATAGTCCAAGATGGCGGCCGAGTAGGCAGCCGTCAGCAAGTGCTCTGATGAGCCTTGCTTTTTTTGTCGTTTTTGTCTTGTTTTTGTGTTTTCTTTTGTCACTTTGTGTTGTTGTGCGTCGTGTGGAACGGATATGGATTGTTTTTCAGCATTTTTGACCACGACGTTCATCAAGGAGGAGACTGTGCTGAGCGGTTGCGCCTTTTCGGCAGCATGGATATGCCAGTACTGTGTTGAATGGGAGGAATGTCGGTGCCATTCGACTGTCATCGCTGGACACCAAAGGGGCCATTGTACTTTTTTGCGCCTGTAATGGGCAACATCTTCACAGCCCCGCTTTGTTCAGTGGAAGGTCGGTGCTGTTGGACAGTCTGCGGCTGGATGGATACATGGCTTGAGGAGCCCGCGACAAGAAGGAAAGAGCGTCAGCACAGAGCGCCGATGCGTATATGGAACTGTCGCGGGATGGAATTGAAGCTGATTTATGGGGGACAGGAGATGTGAGACAATCTCTTTTCGGCAATGGATGCTACAGCTGCGTGTTTGCTTTCAACATTTAGCTAGTAGTCGACGTGCACATTCCACCATGATGTCCCTGATCCACTGGTGAAGAGACGCTTCTTTGATCCTCTCCTGTATCATCTGGAACTGCTTTATGTAAAAAAGAGGGTACAGAAAGTGCTTAAGAATGAATGTCTCTCTCTCTCTCTCTCTCTCTCTCTCTCTCTCTCTCTCTCTCTCTCTCTCTCTCTCTATATATATATATATATATATATATATATATATATATATATATATATATATATATATATATATATATATATATGTCACAACAGTGACTGTCTTCATCTCCACGATGCTGCCATATTAATGAAGACGAGACGCGTGGATGTGTCTTTTTATTTCTTTTATTTCTGCAACACAGTATGGCAGAAGGGATGGGTGAAGTCGCATGGGTTTCGTCTTGTGATTAACCTGAATCTCCTCGAGATTGTTCTCAAATGCAAAACATTGTAGATAACAAAACAGAATTAACAACGTGTGATCGTATAGTGGTTATTTACAGAAAAAGAGAATACAACACAAGTTCAATGTTATTTACAAGATGTCCCTGAACGCATCATGGGCGGAGACTCGGCAGAACACGCGGTGCGCTTGTAATGGCTGGCGCACAGTTCAACCCGCCACGGACACTCACGGACAAATGAAACACGACACAAGAAACTAAATATTGTTCAATAAAAACGAAATGAAACAATTATTACCTGCAACACAGTATGGCAGAAGGGATGGGTGAAGTCGCATGGGTTTCGTCTTGTGATTAACTGCGCAATAGAAAAGCACATGTGCTCCAAAGTTCCACTCGACAAAACGTGAAGTAAATAATGACACAAAAAGTAATCTGGACTCGAAATGAATAAGGGAACTAATTAGATAACACTAGACAGTACAAAAGGGGAAACAAAATAAGATATTGTCATGAAAATGCGCATTAATCGAGACCAACAGAAAATTGCGACTCACCCTGAATCTCCTCGACATTGTTCTGGAAACTATGGGCGGGACATAGTGCCACACTGTGCGCCGTTGCTTCACTTCCTTCATAATTTAATAATCTAAGTGCACAACTCCGTTACATACACCCCCCTTAAATTATGCAGAAGTGAGGCAACATACACACGGAAGACAACAGAAAGACCAACAGGCAAAATAGACAAGGTTATCGGGCAAGGATGTACAAGGAAGTCAATCATAGGAATTCTTCTTTCAGAAGTGTGAAGGAATAGGGTGGTTCAAAACCCATCCTATCACAGACTAGTAGAAATGCCATTTACATTTCACAAAACAGCACATAACTACACCCGTTACTGAGAAGCCATAAAGATAATGGCGACAATTGGCACACAGCACAAGCCAAAAAAAAAAGAATCAAATGGTCATATTAAACCCACATTAATGTTGGCATCCCGACTCTCTGATAGGACATTTCACATATCAGCCTGTCAGGGGGTTTAACTGTCCTACCACATCTCGTGAAATTGACGGGGCCCTGTGTGTCTTGTGGTTGTGTGCAAATTACCTCCTCAAGTTCATTCTCATCTGGGGGTGAGTCAGGGGTCGAGTGTGCTATGTCAAACACCGGGTCTGTCGAAAGTTCAGTCTGTGTGTGGATATCATGGCCGGCTGACTGACTTCTCTCACTGACATCCCCTCGACATGCATCGGCTGAATCATGCTCTGAAGAGAAGTGCTCATGTTCCTCTGTCTGAGCTGGAGACTGCATGACCCAGTTCTCAGTGCGCAGCTGAGTGTCCTCCTGATCATCAGGAACTGAGCTTTTGTCACTCCCACAATGTGCGTCCATCTCTGATCCCTCTGAACACGAACCAGGTTCTACCTGCCCCGAGAATGTCAAGAAGTCAACCGGGAGCAGTAAGTTCCTGTGTACGACCTTCTCTCTGCCTGTGGCATCATCCCGGATCCTGTACACATTGATCAACGGCTTCACAGACACCACGTCATAAGGGGTTGACTCCCAACGATCCGCAACCTTCCGCTTGCCCTTCTCGCCTCGATTGGCTAGTAGCACCTTGTCACCAACAGCCAATGGCGACCCCTTGACTTTGCGGTTGTAGATCTGGGCGTGGCGGGTCTGTTCCTTGGCTGCATGCTGTTGAGCAATTTGCACGGCTTCAGAAAGGTCTCTCTTCAAGGTGCTCACAAACTCATTGTGACTGACAACATTGCCGTTCTCAAAGACATGATGGAACATGATGTCAATGGGCAAGCGAGGGACACGTCCAAACATCAAATAGAATGGCGCAAAGCCCGTCGTCTCATGTACTGTGCAGTTATAGCAGAAAGTCAACATATTCAACATTTGTGGCCATTTGGACCTAGACTTTGGGGGAAGTGTTCTGATCATCCCTCCTAGGGTCCGGTTGAATCTTTCTGCGATGCCATTACCCATGGGATGATACGGTGTTGTGTGGGACTTATGCACCCCTGCCATCTCAAGAAGATCCTTGATGAGTCTACTCTCAAAGTTGGCACCCTGATCCGAATGGATCCTTTTGGGGAACCCATAAATACAGAAGAACCTGTCCCACAGGCAGCGGGAAACTTCCTTTGCTGATTGGTTCCTGCAGGGGAAGGCGAGAGCCAACTTTGAGAAGTGGTCGGTGACGACGAGGACATCGGTGGTTTTCTTGTCGCCGGACTCTGCTGTCCAAAAATCAATGCATACCAGTTCCATTGGAGCCGAAGTGCGGATGTACTCCAGGGGTGCCCGGGCGTCTGGCTCGGGGGTCTTACCCAAGATGCACCTCCGGCACTGCCTTACATGTTTCGTAATGTCTTTCTCCATCCCTGTCCAAAAGAACCGTTCACTAGCCAAGGAGAGTGTCCGAGAACAGCCCTGATGACCAGCCGCGTCATGCACACCATGTAGGATTTGGTGTTTCAGAGACCCAGGTATGACGAACTGAAAGACTCTTCTGTTCATGTGGCGATCTTTCCTTACTCTGTAAAGAGTCCCGTCACGAACTTTCAGCTTCTTCCAGTGCCTCAGCAACAAAAGAACACAGCTCGTCTCAGCTGCTCTTTCATGTTTGGTAGGTCTCATATGTCGCTGCACACAGAACATGACTCGGCTGACTGTTGAATCTTGGTGCTGCAGGTCACGTAACTGACTATGGGGAATGACAATGGAAGGGTCTTCTTCAGGTAGCTGTAGTGACAATGGGGTTGCTCCAGGGAGTCGAGAGGTCCCGCCAGTCTGATGGACGTCTAAAACTGCAGACACCTCCTGCGCATCAATTGCACTTCCAGAAGACTGATCAGGAGCTTCTCCCTGGGGAACTTCTCCATCATGATCACCAGCCATGTGGACAGCCTGACAGTTGGTGGTGAAACGGAAAGCATCCTGTACAGTCTCATTCACGACCCCTTGGACTCCATTGAGTAGGTATTGGTAGGGTTCTTTCACCAGTCGATGGCTCACGCAAGACTGAACGAAGGGTTCTCGACTCAGTGCATCAGCCACTATGTTCTTGGGCCCTGGGACGTACTTCAAGTCAAAGTCATATGCTGCCAGCTTCGACACCCACCTCTGCTCGCAGGCATCCAGTTTGGGCTTCGTCAGGATATATGTCAAGGGGTTGTTGTCAGACCATGCAGTAAAATGTCTGCCTTTTAGCCAGTGGGAAAACTTGTCACATACGGCCCACTTTAAAGCAAGAAATTCGAGCCGATGTGCAGGGTAGTTCAATTGGGCTCGTGACAGCGTTTTACTAGCAAATGCCACTGGTCTCGCAACCTTGTCATCAGGCTGAAGCTGGGAGAGGACGGCTCCAATGCCGTCAAACGATGCATCGACTGCAAGGATGAAAGGTTTCTCAAAGTCAGGGTGGGCCAACGTTACACTGTTTGACAGATCGTGCTTCAGAGTCTCGAAGGCAGTTTGACATTCAGTGGTCCAGTCCGCCGGTGTCAACTTCACATGACTTGATGCATCCGATGTGGGTTTCGACCTCCGTCTGGCCTTACCACGGGTTTTCTGGCCTGAAAGGAGCTTGAAAAGGGGCTTGGCCTTGATGGAGCAGTCCTCAATGAAGTGCTGATAATACAACACCATTCCCAAGAAATATCTAATTTTCTTCTGCGAGGGAGTGAGGCCATCACTGTCCATTAGGTCTGGTACCTGTACACTGTTTATCGCTTCCACCTTTTCAGGGTCTGTCCGTACCCCTGACTCTGAGACAACATGGCCAAAGAACTTCACCGATCTCCGAAGAAAGTGACACTTCTTCGGAGCAAGCCTCAGATTATGGTTCTTCAAGCGGGAGAAAACCATCTCCAATCACTCAAGCGCAATCTCTTCTGTCGGACCAAAGACCATGAGATCGTCAAGATAGCACAGGAGGCTGGTGAAGTTCTTGTCCCCGAAAATGGAAAGCATCATCCGCATGAATGTAGCCGGGCTGTTCGAAAGGCCTTGTGGCATCCGGTTATATTCATGTAGGCCAAATGGGGACGAGAAGGCGGTGTACTTCTTATGGTCCTCAAACAGGGGCACATTATAAAATCCCGAGGTGAGGTCCATGGTGGAGAAGAAGACATTTCCTCCAAGTGCGGCAAGAGCGTCAGCCTGATGGGGCAATGGGTGAGCATCGCGCTGTGTCCTCGCATTTAGCCATCTGAAATCCGTGCAGATGCGCAACTCCCCATTCTTCTTCCACACTAAGACCAATGGAGATGCGTATTCACTCGTGGATTTCCGAATAATGCCCTTTTCTTCCATCTCATTGAGAGTCATTCTCAGCTTTTCATATTGACTTGGTGGCACTCTTCGATAAGGCAGGCGGAATGGTCTCTCATCCACGAGGTGTATCTTGTGCACAAATTCAGAGGCCTCTCCACAGTCCATCCTGTTCCGTGAAAATACTGCTTCATATCTCTCAATGAGTTGGAAAAGTCTGTCCCTCCACGTATCGGAGACAGCACACGCATCCAAGTCCAGATCATGTAGTCCAAGCTTGTCCAGTGCTATTTTGATGTCTTCTTTGGACCTTGGCCTTGCGGTGGCATTCTGAACAGATTGGGACATAATTTGGATGTTGTCAGGTTCAGACAAGTCTTCTGTCGCAATGCAGGGAAATACATCTGCCAGCTTTGTGTTTCTTCTCAACACCACTTTTTCAGTCGAGGGGTTGATGACCCTCACTGGGAGCCATCCATCGCCCCACATCGGTGTGATAATCCGGCCAACCAGAATCTTCCTGGATCTGCACCTTGCTTGAGTTGGTTCAACTATGACCGTGCTGCCAACTGACATTGGTGCGCAGGCGGGAAGCAGAGTAACGTTTGATGTTAGGGTTGCACACTAACAATCGTGCCATAGCCGACTCACTCAATGTGCAACCAGTAGAGCCGCTGTCAATCATTGCGGTCAGGGAAATGCCTGCGACAGTGGCAGTGGTGTAGAACAAGCTATCTGACTTCAGGACCTTGTGTGTGCCTTGGAAGATAATAGTCTTCTCCGTGGGGACACTGGAAGTGAGGGACTCTAATATCGAATCAAGATCATCTGTCGAACTGTTGGGAGGGTCATGAACTTCATCCGCATCATACTCCCTTGGATGCGGAGACATTAGTTTCCCGACAGTAGTGATCTTGAGGGCTGCACTTGTGTGGGGCAGTTGCGTCTGGAGTGATCGGGTGAAAAGCACAGAAAACAAAGTCTCTTTTCACGGCAGTGAATAAGCGCAGAATGGTCAGCGCTAGCACAGACAGCACATGGTAGCTTATTCAAACCGTCCACCATTGGAAGCCTTGACTTGCGTCTACCAGAGGCAGAGGGATTGTTAGCTCCTTGCAGCAAAACTCTTTCCAGCATGGAAATGACACGCTCAAGATTTGCGGAGTCGGTGGCCTGGCTGAGTGGGATATTTTATCGTTGTCCTGACATGCTGTATTCTGAAGCATTTCACTTTTATTTACATGAATGGGTTGACTGTTCGCCGCAGCTGGAGTGGCAGTCCTGGGACTCATTTCTGTCTGGTACTCATCCAGGATGGCTTGGACCTCAACTGCCGACCATTTATCCACTGTTTTTGACCTAAATGTCATGGAAAGATCTTTGGATGGGCAATTTTTAATAAACATCCGTGTTACGTCGAGGGAAGAACAGTCGAAATCTCTGCCCTCTTCTTTGAGACGATTGGTGGCAACTTCAGCTGCATTGTTAAGCCTCAACCAGTAGTCATATGGGGCCTCCTTATCCCTGGGCAGCGTGGTGTAAAAGTCTGCTAGAGGGAGAGGTGAACAAGGGGCAGTAGAAAAATGCTTGCGAAGAAGGCTATAGATGGCATTTGGGTTCTGGGTTACATCAACTCCACTGTTTCTTGTGCTAACCTTGACAACATCTTTAGCTCTACCGCTGATGTTCAGGAGGATTTCCTCTGCCTGATGCTCAGGAGCTACTTTTGCTCTCCTTATGTAGTTCCTCATTAGGTCTTCCCACTCATCTACATTCATTTGATCAGTGTGGTCACCCTTGAAAGTCGGGGGTTCGCGAACTTTCCTGTGCTGTAATATCAGAACTTGTGATGAGTCAAGACTTTGTGTTGTTGTGTCAATGGGCGTGTCATGTAGGAATGAGGTGTTATGCATGGGGACGTTATGTGTTGGGCAGAGATGTGCAACAATGCTGTCTGCCAGCTGCTGGCCAATGTGTCTAATTATGTCACTCATCTGACCAACTACGTCAGGTGACTGGAGTAAGGGATCTGTCACTGGTGTGTCAGGAGTCTGTGCGCTCGTCTGAGATGTACTACACTGGGTCTGGGAAGGAACTCTGTCCCCACTAACATAAGTGGCCTCAGCTAGAACCTGCCCATTCCCCTCTACTACATCACTCTGGATGGGACTCCACACCTGTAACATGGTCGGGATGCCTCTACCTCTACCAATACACTACATTTATGTGTGCTAAATGTCCCTTGGAAGGAGCTCATTCTCAAACTTCACAAAAAAAACTTACAGGAAAAAAAAAGAAGTACACCAATTGCAAAACAGCAGCTCAGACAATTAACACACAATTTAAAGAACGGGGTCGACACACCGTCCACTGAGTGATGGGATGAAGACACTGTGCAGCATCGCGGTCCCGGTCCGAAATGGAGAGTCACTTGTGATCGACGGGTCACGGCACCAATGTGACGGGTGTCACAACAGTGACTGTCTTCATCTCCACGATGCTGCCGTATTAATGAAGACGAGACGTGTGGATGTCTCTTTTTATTTCTTTTATTTCTGCAACACAGTATGGCAGAAGGGATGGGTGAAGTCGCATGGGTTTCGTCTTGTGATTAACTGCGCAATAGAAAAGCACATGTGCTCCAAAGTTCCACTCGACAAAACGTGAAGTAAATAATGACACAAAAAGTAATCTGGACTCGAAATGAATAAGGGAACTAATTAGATAACACTAGACAGTACAAAAGGGGAAACAAAATAAGATATTGTCATGAAAATGCGCATTAATTGAGACCAACAGAAAATTGCGACTCACCCTGAATCTCCTCGAGATTGTTCTGGAAACTATGGGCGGGACATAGTGCCACACTTTGCGCCGTTGCGTCACTTCCTTCATAATTTAATAATCTAAGTGCACAACTCCGTTACATATATATATATATATATATATATATATATATATATATATATATATATATATATATATATATATATATATATATATATATATATATATATATATATATATATATATATTGACAGCGGGGGGGGGGGGCTGCCTCTCCCGGCCGTTCTCCACCCCCTGTCATTCTCTAATCACGGACACGGGGCATTTATACGATGCTCGATCACCTCGCCAATGCCGGATGATTGACTCACCTCGCCACCGTGCCTGGACTCTTCCTTCGATACGCGAGTGTATCCGGTCTGAGGTATTTTCCCCGCGTCCCGTAAATTTATGTCATCTTCCGGGATTGCGTAATTTTGCACCCTCGTGTGCCATTTACTTTTTGGCGTAGTAAGCGGGTCGGATCACCCCCTGCCTTCTTACTCGCTGTGTTTTCTCGGCTACAGGATGTTCTTTTCTCTTAAAATATCTATCCAATGACACTTGCTCTCACTCCCACAGCAACATCACTAGATTTCACAGCCTCCTTATTCTTTAATATCGTACTGATCGTAGATTTCGCCATGCTGTATTCCCTCGCCAGATCAGACACTCGCACACCTCCTTCATATTTTGCGATTATTTCTTTCTTAAATGCAATAGTTGTACGCACTACTTTTCTTTTGTCACTTTAAGCATCACTTACTTTCTTTGGAGGCATGATTAGGGGCTAAAACTCTTCGTACACCTATATTAAACGCGAGAGCAAAACGCAGCACGGCCGCGAGCGACAACAGTTGGTCACGAACAGAGCGATACACCCGTGCGCCGCTCAGCTCCCCACCCTCGCGTACGCACACACGCGTCATATTGGCGTTCGAACACCAATTGATGTTCGAACGCCGAAGCAAGAATATCTCGAATATTTTGTTCGAACACCGATTTGTTTGAACAGTGAGGCGTTCGAGAACCGAGGTACCTTCAAAGAAGTACAGATGACGGCTGAAGAAACCTTTTCATCGATAAATGTATTATTATTATTATTATTATTATTATTATTATTATTATTATATTTATTTATTTATTTATTTATATTTTTTTAGTTATTATTAAATGTTATTATTGATTATTATTATGTAATATTCATTATATTACCTTTTCATTGATAAGTATATTATTATTATTATTATTAATATTATTATTATTATTATTATTATTATTATTATTATTACATTGCATTTAAAACCACGGGCCAGGCTTTTGTAATAAAGAGTACTGTAATCATGTTAAATAAATGAATTCAAGGTTTTCTGACAATTGTTCTGTGCTCTATTCATTTACAGAGCACTGTTTGCGTTGACTGATGCACACCGAAAAAAACTGATTCAAAATTTGAACTGATTAAGTATGAAACTAGAACTATGAAAGCTTGAATATTATCAATTCAAAAGTCAGGACTTTGTCAAGGACGTCTAAGATGTGTCTAATAAAGTATTCAATGTTTTTACATATAATCCAGTCAAGTTTGCATTCATTAAAGGCCAAAAAATCTCTTTTTAGAAAAACATAAATTCTTTTTCTGGTTAAATTGGTCTGGATAGCTGTGGCACCAATCTGTCCTACGCTGTACTTAAAGGACAACCGACATCACTTTTTTGTTTCCTAACTGACATGAGAAAAAACGTTTTATAGCATCTAAAATACCCAAAACACGCAGTATGATATTTTTAGTCAAATGCAAAACACCAATAAAAATGACTTCAAGTGTCCAAAATCTGCAAAAAAATTGAGCTGCGAATTGGGCATTTTCAGAAAGTCCCGCCCCTAGTTCGTGACGTCACGCCAAGGCGTCTTGCATTGCTCGAGAATAAAAACAATGCCTTCAGATTCGGAGACTATGCTTTCTTGTTACACATGCAGTTATGAATATGATTCAAATAGTTCTGAAGAGGAAAGCATACATGTTTGCAATCGATTAAATTATTTATTCCGTGCCATTTTGAGGCAACATTGGGGGGAAATGTATCACCAAAAAAGAGGTGTGAGGAATTAATCAGCCCGTTTCCACAGGCTAATAAATTCCTTACATGGAGTATTGCGCCCTCTTCTGCCTCTTTTTGGTGCAACACGACGTTTTCAGACCAAACAACTGCAGCAAAATGCATTGACGTGATGGAAGGACTGCTACAATGTGTCTTTTTTTCGGTCAGGGGCGTTCCTTCAGTGACGTAGGGTGAGGACTCGTCATCACCTCAAAAACAAGACTTCCGGAATATTCAGCGCGAGTCTTAAAACGTAAAATATAGTATATGCAGTGGAATCTTTGTAAAATACGTTCAGTAGAAGTCATTTGAAGCCATTTTACAAATTATGAACACAACTTGTCCGGAGACGTCGGTTGTCCTTTAAAGATCATTAAATCACGAGATTTGTGAGTTTGTTTGCAAACTTGAGTGTTTACAACACTGTATTTTTGCACACTATTGTCTGTCAAGTGTCTGTAAAGAGACTGCTAATTGTAAGGGATGTGGCAGGTTAAGATACTGTTATCTGGATGCAGTGAAACGTCTGAGAGAGAAGGCAAGAGGGCGCAGACAGAATTAGATGGCTTAGAAGAGCTATATTTGGGCCACAGTGCTATTTCCAGATAGCCCTTGGTGAGCCTCATCCCCTTCCCCTGGCATAGCTCCCCTTTCATGGTCACCCTCACCCCCAGCTGACACTGCTGCTGTGCAGCAGGATAGCTGATAGTGCCACAGGCTGTCACTCTCATGCTAACTGACTGGCCACTGCAGGCCAGAGATAGTCCCACAGAGTATATGCCTGTCATTCGCAGCGAGGAAGGGGCAAAAAAAAGCATGATAAAATGCAACAATATATGCACTGTTATCTGGGAGTGTCTCTTCCGAGGTGTCTCTTCTGATTGGGGGTCCGTTTGAAGCGGCCGTGACTTAGCCTCAACCTTTCTATTTGGCCGTCTTTCGTATTGCTTTTCTTGACATGTAGGTAAAGTGATTCCCATCGTGACGATCAAGAAGAAAAAAAAAGTCCCATTGTATGTAATTTTTCAGAAGTGGATGTGGTGAGAAAGTTAATTCCCCCAAAATCCAGCACTTGATTCCTGCCATCAAAATCCTCCATTAGCCAAGCATTAAAAACAAATTAACTCTTCTCAGTTGAATGGCTTGTCAGGGAAGTGTGGGAAAATCCTCTATTAGGCAGGAGTTAAGTGCCTATTGGAAAGCCGGGGATGGAATTCTGCCTCATAACGGAATAGTCAACCATTGGAACACCAGTTGAATGGAGAAGTGCTAATTAAGAGAATAAAGTGTCAATTTTCAGACGAGTCTGTTAAAGCGGATGTGAAGTTTCATCTCACTGGCATTTTCAGATTTTCCAAAGATGACAGGCTTGTTTGTGCTTGAATGGAAACAAGATTTGTTTACTTTTGCACAGTGGCGACAGCATATGGACACACACATAAATAATGATTCGGTACTGCGTCCAGAGGCCGCAACGGTTTAGGCTGGTTCTTCTCCGAAAAGGACATGCCCTAAGCCATACAAGAAAAGACACTTCTTTCAAACTATTTGGGCGTTGGGTCTCAGATGAATAAAGCCTTTTTAAACTGAAGAACTAGCCGTCTCTGCCTCAGAAACAAAGAGCCAATTCCAATTTCCAAGCTGTAAAAAGTGAGCGGGATGGCGAAACAGCGTCATGGACCGAACCGGGCAGAGACTCAAAATAAACTTGCACAGGCTTGGCTGAGCATGGGCTCCATCTCTGTCTATCTTAGTGAGCATGAGCATGGGAGCCCTATGATGAAATATAAAAAGGGAGGAAAAAATGACACAAATTTGAACAGCCCAGTGTATTTGGTTAGCGTTGCCGTGGCTACAGAGTGCATGGATGCAGATAAACAGCACGTTGAGTACTCGGAGAGGAATGCGGCCCCTCTCCCTGCGGTTTGGAGAGGAGGTTAACACTTCTCTCTCTAAACAGCTTCACCACTGGACCACATGTGGGATTGTGAAGGGATCAGCCGAGGAGATTGCTCTTTAATTACACACTAAAAGGATAAAAACCTCTGGGCAGGCATGGTTGGCTCAGAAAACAATCACTAAAAAAGAAATCATCCTCACATGAACAAATGGTGCAAAGAGGAGTTTTGTTTTTCTCTATTGATATTCAATGTCTAAATAATAACTCAGAGCTGGTAAGAGAGTACGTCAGAAGACTGGCAAACAGAAAGTAGTTGAGGAGAAAAAGGGAAAATGCTGAAGAGAAGCTGGTTTGGGGGGTCGATGGTGGCTGTGGCTTACTGATAAGAGGCTTCTGATCTGACAGAAGACTGTGTGCTTTGCCCCATGAGGAGCCATACCAACAAGTACATGCATGGCCTTTGATAGGGTCACCAGTGGAAGCCAGCCACTTTGGCAATGATGACGACTGAAAAATATTTTCATTGAAGAGTGGACGTATGACTGGAGGCCCATTGTGACTAATTGTCTCCTTGTCTTTATCGCAAGACCTGCATCTAAGTACAAAATCAAACCAATGCAGGAGCGCATACTCGGGTCTGTGTCGATGTCTATAGTAGTCGCATTAGAGTTGGACAGGGAGTGTAGTATTGACAAGTCAAAAGCTTTGTACAGTGATACCTCGGTTTACGAACCACTGGGCTTCCGAACTTTTCGGTTTACTAACGTTACATTTATGAAAATTGTGGATGGAGCTGCCTCAATGAGTGATGTGTCGTTCGCGAACGTGCCCGTTCTTCTAACAACAAAATGGCAGCCAACTGTTTTTGTCCTCTATTCGCAGCAGCTGTAAGAGGTGTGGTTACAACATTAAAGAGACAGGCAGACGACAATGAGAGAGTTTCAACTTTGATAGTTCAAAGGTAGAGTGGATTGGATTGGATTTTCCTTTATTAGTCTCGCAGTGGAGAAATTTACATTTCACAGCAGCAATGTTATGAAAGAAATGAAAGTAGAAAATTAAAACACAGGAGCTGCTGGAAAGGCAGCCACTCTCACGGCGCCGTCTTGAAGTCAAAAGAACAAAAAAAAACTAAATAACAAATAACATGACAACACAAAGACACAGAGAGACATTCGTTCTTAAGCACTTTCTGTACCCTCTTTGTTACATAAAGCAGTTCCAGATGAAAGAGGAGAGGATCAAAGCGTCTCTTCACCAGTGGATCAGGGACATCATGGTGGAATGTGCAAGTTGACTACAAGCTAAATGTTGAAAGCAAACACGCAGCTGTAGCATCCATTGACGAAAACAGATTGTCTCACATCTCCTGTCCCACATAAATCAGCTTCAATCCCATCCCGCGACAGTTCCATATACGCATCGGCGCTCTGCGCTGACGCTCCTTCCTTCTTATCGCGGGCTCCTCAAGCCATGTATCCATCCAGCCGCAGACTGTCCAACAGCACCGACCTTCCACTGAACAAAGCGGGGCTGTGAAGATGCTGCCCATTACAGGCGCAAAAAAGTACAATGGCCCCTTTGGTGTCCAGCGATGACAGTCGAATGGCACCGACATTCCTCCCATTCAAAAACAGTACTGGCATATCCATGTGCCGAAAAGGCGCAACCGCTCAGCACTGTCTCCTCCTTGATGAATGTCGTGGTCAAAAATGCTGAAAAACAGTCCGTATCCGTTCCACACGACACACAACAACACAAAGTGACAAAAGAAAACACAAAAACAAGACAAAAACAACAAAAAAAGCAAGGCTCATCAGAGCACTTGCTGACGGCTGCCTACTCGGGCGCCATCTTGGCCATGGTTAAAATATCCCCTCAATTAGGCTCCACAAACAAGCCGCACAAGCCATCTGTACACTTGATGCAAAAAGCTATCCACCCAGCTAAACATAACACAATTGATGAGGAACTAGATACAATTATCACAGAGAAAGCACCTACAAGGGATGATTCCTCAAGATGGTGAAAGAAGAAGGTTACGTTCCTCATCAAGTATTTAATGCTGATGAAACCGGCCACTCCATTCCATCAAGCCATCAACAACCATCATAAAGGTAAATAAAACAACACGAGGGCCGCATTCCTACATGTTTTCCAAGTCTCCCTGTTCCAACACACCTGGGAGACTTGGAAAATATGTAGGACTTTGTCCCTCGAGGACTGGAGGTTGACAGTTTATTTCTTTAATTATAATACCATAGTACATTTATTATACATAAAATAAGGTATATTTTGTGTAGTTTTAATGCTTAGAAAATTAGAAAGTAGAAAATTATGTTTTATGGGCACCTGGGAACGGATTATTCTCATTTTAATGGTTTCCTATGGGAAATACATTTTTGGGATACACACTTTTCTCCTTACACACTCAGTCTGGGAACCAATTAAGTTCGTAAGCCAAGGTATCACTGTATGTCATATGAGTACGCTTGTTTGCATTGTTTGTGACAAGTTTTTGCATGTTTTTTCGTCTTACGTAGAGTTCTGGTTTCAACTGCTCTTTGTTGTCTGTCAGTTGGCATGGCTGAAGAGGGATTTTTTTCAAACTTCTTTTAGATGAAATTATCGACGTCTTTGCTTTGTTTCCACATTTAAACACTCATAATTTTCTGCGAACAGTGCTCAGAGGTGACCATATTTACATGAATGCATTGATAATTGTGCTCTTTTGTGCTATTTTGGAATTTTTAGTTGTGTGCTGCATTCAATTAGGAAAATAACGTGCATAAATGAGAACATTATTCTTGTAATGATTCATTCGGGGTGCTCAGCCACGTCATACTAATTTGCCACTCCAACCACCAAGTGGGTGTCCTGTACCAATGCCAATTTTTTAATGTGCTGTTACCCCAAGAAACATTTTGGGCAGTTTGTTTCCATTCAATGTGCATCACTGTTAAATTGTAAGGTTAAGATTTAACTTGCCTTGTCTCAATTCCAGCTTCAGCCTCCCTGTGGAGAGTTTGTATGTCCTCTCCACAGGACCTACATGGGTTCTCTCCAGGTACTCTGGTTTCCTTCCATATTCCAAAAATATTCGTGACAGCCCGATTGAACATTCTAAAATTGTCCCAAGGTGTGAGCACGGGTGGTTGTTTTTCTCTGTGTGCCCTGCGATTGGCTGGCAAACATTTTCGGGTGTCCCTTGCCGACAGACCGAAGACAGCTGGGATATGGTCTAGCACCACCCATGACTCTAGTGAGGATAAAGTGGATCCGTAAATGATTGGATGGATGGATTTGCCTAGTCTATATGCACAGAATTTGAGAGATTGGATCTCAGGAGAACCAAGCAGTGGTTTTGCAAAATAAGCAATTTAGTCAGACATATGTCCTCAGTATCCCTTGAATGCAACATACAGTGTGGGTGGGCGTTAATAATTGCACTGTGCAATATTGTAT